>NW_021604791.1:3954001-3965285 GCF_004785775.1 Grammomys surdaster | reverse complement strand
TGGAAATGTTGACAAGTTTAAGATTCTATAACTTGGTTATCAGAATTGTAAACACAACATGCCTTCCCTGTAAGGGCTGACTATGTCCAGTCTTCCAGTGTAAGCCCAGGTAAGCTACTCCTCCTGGAATGTGCTTCTTACCAGGCCTTTGATCACATCAATAGGAATTGTAAGTAATAAGTTCTGATATCAAATAAAGTATGAAATCCTCAAAGGGTAAGTGTGATTGATTTCTACATGTAATAAGAACTTTACAACATATAAATTATACCTTCTGTTTATAAATTTTGATTATTTTTACTTCTCAACATTAGATCTTAGCAATGCCTGTGTTTAAATAGTACATGTTAATCTTAGTGTCTATAGTGAATGTTTCATTCCAATTTGATTAAAATCAATTTGCAATGGAAAAAAGAGGCTATGATATTTGAAGAGCATAAGAAAAGTTATGTGAAAGGTTTTGAGGTGAGGAAAAGATTGAAGGAATATTGTAATTATATTACAATCTCAAGAATGTAAGAAAAAATAGAAAATAAAATGAATTGAAAATCTTTTAACCTAAAGATGAAAAGTAAAGGAAACCTTTTAACTTAAAGATGAAAGGGAGAGTCCAAATCTTTCTAGAATTTGGGTAACAGAATTACAATCAGAAAATAGTGATCAACTCTTTTATCACTATAAACTTATAAAAGATTGAAACACAAAAGAATACAATTTCTATCAATGGTATTTGTTCTGTTGAAGACTTATGAGATACAATTTCACCTTTCCTTGACAATAGTCATTATAATAATAATGATTAATATTTCTTTAAGAGATGAAGTCTCTTGAATTTTGGGGGAATATTTCATATTAGTACTGCCTGTCACAACCTCTCTAATCTCCTGTTCTCCTACTGTCCTTCACCATTCTTTTTTCTGTCTCTATGAATTTGATTTTTCTACATACTTCAGAGATATGAGATTCACACAGTATTTGAGTTTTGGTGAATAGACTACATTCTCTAGCATAACTTTAATTGCCATTATATAGCAGCAGAACTAGCTGCGTTGTGAATGTTGTTAAGTAGAACCCATTTGTAGTACAAATAACATAAGTCCCAGTTTCCTTATCCTTTGATAAACACAATGTCTGTTTTCCTTTTGGGTAGCTGGATAATTGAGAATAAATGCTGGTATCAACATGGACATGCAAATACAAGTTGACACACCTATTTTAAACCATTTGTATCATTTAATCAGAAGTCGAATTGTAGACTGATTAAAGTGATTAGAATTTAATTTTGGGGGGAATTGCTTTGTAACTTTTCACAGAAGACGAACTGTCACAGCCTCTTAAACTGTGGGTCAAGAATTGAATATAGATAAGAAAGTTTGTAACAGTATTGGTTATTAAACAACTAACTCAGGACCAAAAAATTAGTTCAACAAGGTTAGTGGTGAATTCAAAGTGTTTCTGACAAAATTGACCCCTGTTGCATCAGAACATATCGCCACAGCCTTGATACTGAAATCAGAACATAAATATAGGAATAGAGAAATACTGCCACTTTAAGAAAATACATCTGTTTACACTGGTGATGGCATGTTCAAGCATCTCTGATCTCAATGTTACATAAAAATTGTTTCCCATCATCTTGGGTTTTTCAATAAGAAGGTGATTCAGCATGCTGGTCAGTGGTGGCTTATGTCTTTAATCCCAGCACTTGGGAGGCAGACACAGGCAGATTTCTGAGTTCGAGGCTAGGCTGGTCTACAGAATGAGTTCCAGGACAGTCAGGGCTATATAGAAAAACCCTGTCTTGAAAAAACAAAAAGAAAGAAGACAAAAAAGAAGAAGAAAGTGATTCAGCCTATAACTGGGCAAAGGAGATAGGAAAGCTAGACTTTCCATCCCAGCCAGGTGTCTGAGGTAGACAGAGAAGAGAGAGACCACTAGAGCCTGACCAGGAGGATTTGAGATGAGCAGATTGAGAAGGAATTCACTATAAGGATACAAATAGAGCAGATAAAACCAGGGAAACTCAGATTTAAGGCAAAGAAAGGACTACATAGTTGGGAAGCAGAAGATTTAAAGTGTCTGAATAGATGACTTTCTGACCAGTCATAGTACTTAATGCTTGTTAATAAATCTCAGAGGTTATTCTTCAATTATTTGGAAGCTAGAACAGAAACAGATAAGGATATTTATCCTTAAATCACTACTACAATATTTTCAAGTTTTTGATTGGTTTTTTGGGACACTTCATGCCTAGTTTTATACAAGTTATAAAGTATGGATCCAACTTCATCTAAAATGTTTTCTTTTATTAATAATGTTTAAAAGGTAACCTATTACCCAATTGAAATATCTAAATATTCTTTTTAAAAACTGACCAAATACATAAGTCTATTCTTTTGAGGTGTCTGGTTTTCTCTATCATATTTTTAATATTGTCATGTTTGGTGTCACTTGATTTTATCAAGGTTTTGTGTTTGTTTATTTGTTTATTTACTTTGAGTGGTGCTATGAATAGAACTAGAATTCTCATATTCTAGAGTATTCTTTTCCTGAGCTCTAATGCCAGCTCTCTAAAAATTTTGAAATGAGAAAAATATATGAATATTCAAGATTTTATTTATTTCATGACTTTTCATTCTTCAACAGCTGTAGATTGGTTATGAATTTAAGTTAAATTTTCTTTAAGAAAGCAGTTATTGTTGTTCAGAAATATCCTTACTTTTCATCATTCAGCTTAAACTACATAATTCATATGTGGTGAAATTTTAGAATTGATAATAATTTTAAGTCAATATAAAGTATATTTACCTTCATATGCAAAGTTATTTGCAAGTATGGCACAGTGTACTTTATACTTTTATTTTATATTTCACCAATATCTCCTCATTTCACAAAGAGTATACCTGTGTCAAAGTTCAAGAGAAAGCAAACAATGTATTGTGAGAACGAAGTCTTGCAATTACAATCTTTTTTTCTTTGCATGAAGCAGAGAAAAAATACTGATGCCCAATTCTTAATGAGGAAACATTGTCAATTAGAGGCTTCAAGGAAGAGGAGAATCATTTTTCTCTTTTTGTATGTGTGTTCAACTACAACTTTTTCATGATCTAGTGGTTATCTCCAGTACTGCACAATTAGCTTTCCTAAATGTCACACTCAACACATCATCTTGATAAGATTATGTTTTTACTTTTTTAATAATTTCTTAGTCCATTTGTACTTCAAATATGTGCATACGTGTGAACTTAAAAACTGTGTGAACTGGAGTCTAGAGATCAATCTTGTAATGGCCACAAACTCAAAAAATGAATAATTTTATTCTTTCAGCAGCTATCAATTGCCCAAAGGTTCCCAATAAGGGAGGGAGCTAAGAGATTATCTAGTCTATTTATGATAGAAGTTTGTTTGGTTTGATCTTATGCAGGTCTAATGCAAATAAGCCATGCTGCTCTATGTTCATGGGTGAAGAAGTCATGCCATGTCTAGAACACATTATTTCATAACACTCCTCCCGTAACATCTTATTCTTACCTTCACCCTACCCCCTATTTGCTTATGCTTTCTATGCCTTTGTATTAGGGCTGTATGTGTCAGGGTCTTTAGGAATGATGTACATATCCGGGTAAAGGGTGAATATTCAATATCTTTTTCTTAGTACTTTGACCAATTGTTTATCTCTATGTTGACTCTTATATCCATTTTTAAAATACACTTCTCCAAGTAGGGCAGGGCAGCCCAGGTCTAGTGAAAGCAACATAAAAATTTAGAAAACATTTCACAACATAATTATTTAGAAAATTATTTTGATTCTTCCTCCCTCTTTGACCCTTAGTGTATAAATCTGAGCATCTATAGTACCAGAGCATCCAGTCTACAGGGTGGAACTCTGCATTTTATAGTTACACATAGCATATTAGTTAGAAATATTAGGATGTAAGGGAACAGCCACCACAGAGCCTGTGAGTTTGTCAAAGGAATCATAGTTTTTGTTATTCTTTCTATGTTGGAAATTAAATATACTGTGGTCTGTGGTAGGAAGGTATATTCCAATTGCATCTAATAATAAGGTAGAAGACAAAGGCAACAGCTTTCTAATATCAAGTTTTGCTATCCATTTCCACTTTGTGGAGTTTAAAATTAAAAGAACAAATTTATGTCTCACATCTGAGAAAGAGTACGGTATATTTTGAGATTTTATATTAAAATACCTGGGATGATCAAACAGAAAGAAAGGAAAAAAGAAAGAATGAGAGAGAGAGAGAGAGAGAGAGAGAGAGAGAGAGAGAGAGAATGAAAGAAAATTGTAAAAGAAGCACTAGAGCTACTATACCAGGAGGTTAATTTCCTAAGTTTACTGTAATTTCAAGGCTCTTAAGATAATAAGTTATGTGATAGATCCTCAGGTGGGTCAGGCTTTAGATGGCTTTTCCTTCAGTCTCTGCTTCACAGTCTGTCTATGTAGTTGATCCTGTGAGTTTTTTTTCTCCTTTCTAAGAAGAACAGAAACACCAACACTTTGGTCTTCCTTCTTCTTGAGCTTAATGTGTTCTGCAAGAAGTACATGCTGACAGGAGCCTGATACAGCTGTCCCCTGAGATGCTCTGCTAGAGCCTGACAAATACAGAGGGGATGCTCACAGCCAACTGCAGGACTGAGCATGGGGTCCCCAATGGGTTTCCCAATAGAAGAATTAGAGAAAGGACTAAAGGAGCTGAAGGGGTTTGCAATCTCATAGGAAGAAAAATAATATCAACCAATCAGACCCACTAGAGCTCCCAGAGACTTAACCACCAACCAAGGAGTACACATGGAGGGACTCATAGCTCCAGCCCCTTATGTAGCAGAGGATGGCCTTGTTGGGCATCAGTGGGAGGAGAAGCCCTTGGTCCTGTGAAGACTCTATGTCCCAATATAGGGGAAAATGAGGGCGGGGAGGCAGATATGCGAACATCCACATAGGAGCAGGGCAAGGGGGACAGGATAGTGCGATAGGTGGTTTTGAGGGGGGACTGGGAAAGGGGTAACATTTGAAATGTAAATAAGAAAATATTCAATAAAATGACAACAACAACAAAGAAGATAAGTTAATATGAGCTTTGACTAAAATTCAAATCACAGTAAGTGAGATTTTGTTAAGAGGTATTTTTGCAGTCTACAAATTTTCTCTTCAATGAAATTTCTCCTTTTTTTTTTTTTAACTAATTCAACCTGTTTACTTGCCATCAAAGAAGGCTGGTAGCAAAGTATTCAGTAAGTATACGTAGTCTTATTTCATACAGGTAAGACCAACTAACCATTCAATATACTCTCACTTCTTATATTACAAAGTTTATTTTTTATTTTTGTGTGTAGTTGCTTATATGTTTATTAAATAGTCTTCCTTCCTTCCTTCCTTCCTTCCTTCCTTCCTTCCTTCCTTCCTTCCTTTCTTAAAGGTATATACCACCATTTTAAGGTTGCTATTCTTTCCATTTGTTCCTGTAGTACTCATTGAGAAATTCCTTTTGGAAGAATCAGGAATGTGGCTAGAATCAAGACAAAATTGCAAATTTAGAGGAATGCTCACTCAAGTGAAAAAACTGAGATAGAAATAGAAATTACAATATTAGAGATAATAGTTTTTCTACTGGTCTGAGATAATTGCAAGAGAGATAAGTAAAAATTCAATAAAAGATTATGGATTCAAATTTGAGAAAGATATTTATCAGATATGATTTGTAGCAGATTATCATGTCTTCCTTCTGTATTTATTAGGAAAACATAACCGTGTCTTAAATAATCATTTAAGTCATTTCAAATGTAACAAAAGTTAAATTTTGTCATGATTATTATTTTTAACTTTTATGCATTCAAGATACATATGACATGTTTTCTAAAACATCATTTTCTGAAAAGAATCAGGGAGTTTATCAACTAAAATGATAATGTTATATGTTGTTTAGTTCCTATAGAGAAACTCTTCAGAAGTATAGTATTCACACCTACCTAACATGTATTCTGGAAAACTACAAAGAGGAAGTGAATATATACATACATATACATATACAGATACAGATACAGATACAGATACACATACACATACATATATATATTTCTAGGAAATTTGTGTAACAGTGAACACAAATGAAGGAACAATGAAGCAAATAAATACTGCAGGAGCAAGTAAAAAAAATCAATGTTGATGTGATTTTCCCAGTTGTATCCCTGTATTTTGTTTTGAATTGATTTATAAAACACACTAAAAGACACACAGTTGAGTGTCTTGAGTTCATGTCTCCAAATCCAAATAGATATCATAAATTCTGCTAAAGTATATTCATTCTTTAAATCTTATTAAAAAGGGAGAGGATGGTTACAAACTATGTGTTATCGATGCAAGTTGAAGGCACACCTAACTGGCTACCAAAAAGATTAATGAAAAAAATAGATACCACCACAAAGCCAAGCCAAACCATAAATACGATGAATAACAATTTACATCCAGGGAAGAGAAATCTCCCTGAGAATTCCCTTCTTTTTCCTTTCCAGGTAAAAAATGAATCACCCGTGATGTCTGCTGTTAGAAGTTCTAATCCAGATGCTGGCCTCCGAACTTATACTACTCAGACCTTTGAAGGGCCACTGACAGGAACATCAAACAGCTAGAGATTGACATCACTAATCTGAAGAAATCCCTTGTTTTGCAGTCTGAAGACACCTCCTAAAATTGCAAAGATCCTTATTGGACTTGATTTACTCTAGTACAACAGAAAAGACTGTATACTGCTCTTGACTGTGTACAATCCTCAGTGAAGAAGGTTGCCTTTACATAGACAAGACAAGGAGGGTTAAAGAGAGCATGAAATAGGTAGTAAAGCCTAAGAAAAATCAGAGAGAGAAAGAGACAAATGAATGCTGGTACAAGAATTGATTTGCAGCCTATCCAAGGTTGTCAACCCTATTTCCTTCCATCTTGGGACCATTATTTGGGTTCTTTTTGATTTTTCTGCTGGTCCCTGGCTCTCAAATTGGCGGACTAACTCTGTGATACAACAGATACATAATTTGGTAGCAAAACCTACTCAGATACATTATCATAAGTTAGCTATGGAGGACCACGAGACTCAAGATGAGGTTGTTACTTTATACAGGGTGTTTCCAAAACTCATCTCCACCCTACCTAAAAGGGGGGACTTCTGCTCCTAGACCAAGCAGAGAGGGGCCACCCAGAACCCCCCCCTGACAGGCGATCTGAATTCTTGCTTAGGCTGCGAGGCTAAGCACTGCAAGGGAATATAAATAAAAGATAAAAATATCTATCTGGGTTCCCTGAGGGACAAGGCTGACTGTATAGGGGTTGATGTCAAAAGTATCCCCTCTCCAGGAAAAAGACAATGGGATGGGTATGGCCCTCATGCCTTACAGAACAACGACAGGGGGACTGGACCCATTACAAGGTCCCCTTCAAATACTGGAGGTCAGGCCACTATCCCCGCCTTCGCAAGTTTAGAATTGCCACAGCCCTTCTATACTTAGAGAAGGGAGGAGATGTCAGGGGCAGCCCTGCTTACACACTGTAGGCCTAAAATCAGCAGTGGGCCTGTCATACATGTATACTAACACCAAGTCTTGGGTCTAAGTGGAAGAACATTGAAACAGGTGGCTATAAGCTAGTGTCAACGGGCAGCTTTTGTGGAAATTTATAAGCCTGAGTGGTCAAGGACCTTGTAAATAGGTAGCCTTGGCAGATAATACCAGCTTAGATGGGGACAAGCAAGTCATAGGCAGAGTCATGGTGACTTGTCCCCTGAACCTTCACCCAGCCAATACCCGGTTCTGAACATATCTGTATTCCCCCTGAGCACCCACACTCCAGTGTCATTTCCTTCCCCACGTCCTGCCTTTCTGTGTTTATACCCCTGTGTGAATTAATTATGATTTGAGAAAAAATTAAAAAGAAAAAAGAAAAAAAAAGAAAATCTTTATACCTGTATTTTTTTATTTTGCTTGATGCTTTCTATTCTATTCTATCAAATATTAAATTATGATATCAACAAACAATTCTGACTCCCCTTGACCATCGTTTTTTGATTTATTTGTAAATTATAACTTTTTTGATGGAAACAAACTTTCCACTTCTTATAATTAAAACAAATTTATATTTGTCTGGAAAATAATCTCTTTCTTTAACTAATATTGCATTTTTAATTCATTTTTAGTCCAAGAAATTTCTTTGGACAAGGTAAAATAGTTAAAATAGTACAGATTATATCAAAAGTGAAAATTTATTGTGAAAAATTTTGAATGTATCTCTAAGGATATTTTTTTTAGGATTTTTTTTAATATCACTCATATCTTACATCTCACAGTATCAAAAGTATTGTGTATAATTTTACTACATATCTTATGGCATAAATCAATTTTAGCAGTTAACATTATTAAATTAAAGCTTATTTCAAGGGTGGAAGTCGGAAGTCTTAAAAGATCTCGCTTAAATCAACAAAAATGTTTCTGAGAATAATTTCCATCTGGTGATTTTACATGGCTTAAGTTATAAGGCTAAGATGTTTTGTAGGCTTGGGTGACTGAGTTGAATGCAGAAAATTCTGAGAGAGAAGTCTGCCAAAGTTGGGATTTGTCCAGGTATACTCCTGAAAGATTAACACCTCATAATGAACCCAATTCTGCTTCCTCTCCTAGGACTCTTGCCATTTCTTCAGAAGAAATGCTTTTGGGGATGGTGAGGTGTTTCTGATATTCAAATAGTCTCAACAGGGCTTGAAATTTTTACTTGGATTGATGAAAAAAATAAAGCCAAATCTGGATAGCATACACAGAAATGTGTTCTTTCAGTTTTACATGGTGGGAGGGGGTCAATAAAAATGTGTTTAGAAGTTTCATGGTGAAGAAATTACCTTCCTTATTTACAGATAACTAGATCGTTTTCTTATACTTCTACATAGTGAACACACACACACAACTTTATTCATGTGGACTCAGCTAAAAAGTGATTTCCTGAACAAATAACAGTCAAATTATATCATACTCGAAGATAAGACTTTTGGAGAAACAATGATAATTAGTTAATAAAAATTCATAAAGAACAGTGATGTCAACTTTAAAAGTCTACATTTTACTAATTTTCATTTCTAGTGATATTAACCTTCAAAATCTATCTCTAGATGTATGATATAACTGACAGTTTCATAGACATAATTTACATTATTTTGGGGGGGTACAAACAAATTTACTCTTTTCTTTTATATACACTTTACTTTTATATAGAAGGTTTATACTCTACTTAAAATTGAGGTTATAGTCTAGAAATATACCTGTATGGTTAAGAACACTTGTCTTTGTTAAACTTGCAGAGAATTCAGGTTCAATTCCCATCATCCATATGGTGGCTCACAAAGAACTGTAACTCCATTTTAGAGTATTTGACCAATTCTCTGGGCTTTGATTGAAATTGTACATATATGGCACACATAATGTATACAAATATATATATCAATTTATTTATTTATTTATTTATTTATTTGTATATATATATATATATATATATATATATATAATAAAAAGGCAGTCCCTTTAACTTATAATCCATTTCTTCACATTTTTTTCTTTTTATTGTTTGTTTTAACGTGCTTTCAAGACTCTGAGGTCCTTATATCAAATCAAAAGTTAGTAGTTATGACAAATTATTCTTCTTCTGTAGCATGAAATGTCCTGTTAATATCATAACTCCCAGGTATGTCTATATTTCATAAATAGCAGGGTTCCACCCATTCATATGAACAAATAATATCTTCTATCATATGGGTGTGCATCATGTGTAATTATCTATAGTCATTCATTAATATAAATTTGCACTGATATAGTTTCTTGACTACTGAAAATGATACATAGTAAACATTGGAGTACTGCTTTATAACTTAACATGGTGAATTTTCTGAACTAAATACTAGTTGGGCCTACTATTTTGAAGAATATCCATACTATTTTGTACAATGACTATATTTATGATATTTTAGAAACAAGGTTTTCTATTATTGTCATATAACTAATATTTCTGAATCAATCTTTCTTACAAAGATGAAGTAAACATCTTACAAAGATATTTAGCTTTATATTTCTCTAGTTGAATTTTGATTTTTCATAACATTTGAAGGCCATTTGTAAGTCTTCTTTTGCAATATTTTTCTGAATATTGAAGTGTATTTGATGATATTAAGTATTTATTAATTTCAAGTATTTTTTATATTTCTGTGATACAAGCTATCATAGCAAGTCCTCTATCCTCTTGCTCTTACAGTATTTCCACTCTATTTTCCACAGTGTTTTCTGAGATTTAGATGCAGGAGTATATTGTAGATAGGACATATCTGTATGGACTGCACTCCATAGCCCTGCATATAATTGGTAGTTTGCTGAAATAGTTTCCTTCTGTTTTATCAAGGATTGGGATGAGAATAAGAGGCACTAGAGGGGTCAGGGAAATCACAAAAATATAGTCCACAACTCACGAGAGCTCACAAAGATCATGGAGTTTGTAGGATTCTGACTTGGTCCTCTTCAGATATGTTATAACTTGAGTAACTTGGTATGCTTTTGGGGATGCTAACAGAAGGAGCAAGGGCTTTCCATGACTCTTTTGCCTTCTTGTGGGACACTTCTCCTCCAACTGGGGTGCCTTGTCTAGCATTGGTGTGATGGTCTGTATCTGGTCATATTGTAGCTTACTGCATATATACATACATGTGCATATGCATATACAAATACATATATATCATACACATATACATGTGTAAAACTTGGGGGAAGGAAGGAAACCCGTAGTCAGGATCTAATATATGAAAGAAAAAATTTTGAAAGATGGATTATTTTTATTTCATAAAATGATGGTTGTAGGTTCTCTCCCAATATCCAAGATTTCAAAAGAGCTAAAGAGTTTGCTATGCTTCCAGGACAAGACATTATTTTCCTGTTATTTAGTGGGCCATTAATAGAAAAAGAGGAGTCTTTAGGACCAGGAAAAGAAGGTAGATAAAAACCAAGGAGGGCAAAAGACCAATAAGGATGTTTGAAAAAGACATAAATTGTACTATTAACTATTCATCTAAAATAACACACAAGTAACTACCTCAGTGCAAATCTGTCACCTATCTATTATTTATCTATCTCCCTACCTACTCACTTATCCAACCATTCATCCATCCATCCACATAACCATTTATCTTCTCTCTCTCTATGTATCTCTCTCTCTCTCTCTCTCTCTCTCTCTCTCTCTCTCTCTCTCTCTCTC
>NW_021604791.1:3946456-3953991 GCF_004785775.1 Grammomys surdaster | reverse complement strand
CTCTCTCTCTCTCTCTCTCTCTCTCTCTCTCTCTCTCTCTCTCTCTCCACACACACACACACACACACACACACACGTATGTATGTATATTTATTTAATTTATTATACATACATGCATATCACATATATATGTACATATAATAAACTAAATTTCCTCCTCTAGAGAGTAAAACTGTTCTTTCCAAGAGCCAAGGACCACTACTACCGAAAACCCCAGCGGTATGATTGAGAAGCACTCTTTTGAGGTGTTGTTCAGAGATTTTCAAGATACTCCCCAAGCAATAGTTAATGTAGTTGCTATAGTTGTCATAGCCATATTTACAAAATTTATATTTAAGTATGTAAACATTAAAACACATGAGACTGATACTGGGAATTTCTAGCATTTATAGTAAGGGATACTTTGAGATGAGAAAGAAAAGTTACATTTAACTGAAGGCAATTTGCAAAAACATATGGTCGATTAATATAAATTCAGGCCTGCAGCTAAACATCTTCTCAAATATGGATGTCTGTACCCTACCTAGACTCTCAATTTGGGAAAATAAGACATTAGCAAAAGAGACAGGGAAATCGAATTTTAAACTATTTTGCATATTACAAAGGAATAATTCTGTTAGCAACTAAAAAATAACTTAATTTATCTTCTTGAATTTTTATTAATGAATTAAGTGAATTATAATTGACAGTTTAATGAGTATTCATAAGGTATATTGTGTTCTTTTAAAATAAAATCATACATGATTTAAGACATGTATGTTAATCTTTAGGGTTACACATAGCATAATCAACCAGAAAGTGAAGAGATTAAATGTGTTCATGGAGCATGTGTGAGAATTTACAATAAAAAGCAATATTCATTTTATTGACAAAACATAAAGATTCTTTACATTTGTTACAGGATTTCAATATAATTACAATCAGAAGAAATTTTCATGATATATTACAAATCATAACCCGTGCAGAGTCATTGATTCAAAATTATGAGTAGGAATAAATACTAATTAATATTTAGAAAATATTCCTTATAAGTCTTTACAGAAGCGAAAGTGTTAGAAAATAAATTTGCACAAGGCTCCTAGTGCATTTTTTCATGAGTACATTACAAACATGGAAAAACATTTTTATATTTAAAAAAGTAAATTCATCTATTAGCCTACAATGTATTTCCTACAGATTTTCACCGAAAATGAATGTAAATTCACAACAAATACTCCAAACTCTTTATCTAGTATGCTCTTCTCTCCTTTGGGCACCCGGTACGTATTGTAAGTTTGAGAAACAATGCCGTCATCCATGAGTTTATGCAAATCTGTCTCTCAGCAAAGTTTATCGTTTTGGAACAGACATTTGGAGTTTAAATTATGGCTCAGGACACAAACTGTGTGTGACTTTGAGCAAGAATACTAAAGTCAAGGACTCAGGAAATTAATCTGCATCAACGGTTAGAAGTATGTGTGAGTCATCCACAGGTGCCAACAAAGTTACTGGAAAAATATGAGAAACAAGTCTACTCACAAGTATCCTGCCCAGGAAAGTTGCCAAACCTGATGCTAAGAGCAAGGATGTGGCCTCTGAGGATCTGCTTGCTTTTGGCACTGCCTTTATCTATCTGCAGCTGTTGGTCCTGAGGATGCTAAGACTGCCCACATATGGTCCTCAAAGCCTCAGTTAAACAGCTTAGTTTTCTTTTCTTCTTTCTTTCTTTTTCACATCACTTTGCATTTCTCCTAAAGTGATCAGTGGCCCTTTTCTCCATTAATCAAATATTATGTTTAAGGCATAGATTATAAGCAAGATGTTTATGGGGCAATATCAGTTCTTCATTACCATGTTTTTATGCTTCAAGATTGGTCTGCTTTCAAGTGGCTATAGCTGTATTTCTATAACAATCACTAATTTACCACTTAATACCTTTCCCTATTTGGAAGAAGAAATTTTATCCGGAGTTATCGGGAATTTTTAATGAAGCCAATTAGTTTTCTACACACGTTTGTTGAGTATATTCTTTTGAAACTTGGCAAATCATCTGAGGTTCTCCAGATATTTAAGATTTTGGTATATGTGTGCCTTGGGTTTCATATAGAAGATTTTACTTCTACTGTTACATGATAAAATTCTCAATTTTATATGATCTCTACATTTGGTCAAATATACAAATCACGATATATAATAGGTTATTTATCTAAATAAACAATTTATTGTTTAACTTTTATTTTATTTCTGTAGTTGTTTTCTTTAGGTCATGGTGGGATTTTTAGGGCCTCAGGTTTGTTTATTTGACCTTTTGGGAGAGCAGGTTGTTGGTGTGTTTGTGTTTCTTGAGGCAGTTAACTACAGGGTGTGCCGCAGTTTCCCTTGTAGCAGTTTTACGGCATGTGAAGGAATGACTTGATAATACCACTATGCAAGTACAACATGGATTATCTTATATGATCATTTACCACGCATTTTAGCACAATAGCTCAAATACAAACTTTGAAATTTTCATTTTTCATTTAGTCTGTCTCATCCTAGAACTTACACGTGCTAGACAGATTCTCTACCATTATTTTACATCCATAGGCTGTAGGTTTTTATTATTGTTTGTTTTTTTGAGTTTTAACTTTTAGTTTGAGACCAGGATTCACGTAACTGTGCAGACAGTCTTCCACTCTACGTAGTCTAGGCTCCCCCTAACAATTGCTGTTTTCCTGATCCAAGTACTAAGTAGGTGGGATTGGAGGTCTTTTCTACAAGGATAGAAGTTAAGTTGTGTTCTCTATCTCCCTCTCCATATCTCTCTGTCACTCTCTGTCTCTGTTTCCCTCTCTCTATCTCTCTCTATCTCTCTCTCTCTGTCTCTCTATCTCTGTGTGTGTGTGTGTGTATTTACAGAAAAAAAATCAATCTTTGCCATTGTTTCTGAGGATCACTTCATATCTCGTTTTTGAAGCACAGTTTTTCTTACTGGGATATGACGATTCACTTAAAAGGCTAGGCTGGGCATATAATAAGTCCGAAGGATATTCATGTCTTCATTTTCCAGTGCTCGGATTGCAAGTATATCATGACACTCTATTCTTTCTGTGTTTATTCTGAGGACTGAACTTAGGACTTCGTCTTTGTGAACCTAAAGCATTTCTAAAAGCTGAGTAATCTCCCCTTTGAAATTTCTGTTTTATATTTTATTCTATAGTATTTGTATGCTTCAAGTTGTGTTTCCAACAAAGCAAATCCTATGGACTCTTCAACTTCAAGAATTCAACGTATAGTTTCCATAGTCATCTATATCAAGTATACCATGTCAAAACAATTTCAATTATATATATATTCTTAGCTAGTAATTCAGGTAATACATTTATCAAATTATTAGAGTAATCACTAGGAGTTTGACCGCTATCCTATTTACCTTTCTTGTTAAGAGATCTAGCTTTAAAATCAGTGCATCACTTCACTACCTCCTCTCTACAATGGGATGTACTTTCCATGTAAATTCCAGCAATAGTTGAGAATTTGGGAGGGAATTGTTGCTATACCTATTTTGAAAGTCCTGCTTCTTTTAAATACATGATCCTTCCTCTCGAGTGTAGGAAATTAATTTGGAAAATAACATCAGCAGAAATAGTTTGCTTTCAGTTTATATGTTTCCCTGTCATATACATGTATGTGTTGAAGCTAGAAGACACTGTCTCTGCTGGGACAAGAGTTACAGAAGGTTGCTCACAACCATATGAGTTCTGGGAACTGAATCTGAATCTGGAAAAATACTCAGTGTTCTTAACCACTAAGATAACTCTCCAGGCCCCCAACACAAAGATTTTGAGGATTCTTTATACATTAAATGATAAGAATACAGTATTTGAATGGGCCAGCAACAAGAATAAAAATAATGCTTTTACATTTTAAAAGTTCAGTAACTATGACATTATGCAAGTATACTTTTGTATTAACAAACAGAAATTACATACATTTTTTATAAAAAAAAATTTCTATTTCTCTGAAAAGAATCTTGGCTTATGTAAAGGATGGATTTTAGAGGAAATTTCTCAAGAAATTTTAGCATGAGCAATTGCCTTTTCATTTGCGAAAAACTTTCATTTAAGAAAGTTACTCACAGAAAAGCATCAGCTCTATGAATTTATATATCTTTTAAAATATATCATTTGAAGACTAGAAAGTCGCTGATTTAAGAGCACTTGATGTTCTTACAGATAACATAGGTGAAATTTCAAGACCTTTGTGAAGGAGCTCACAACTGTTTGTCACTCCAGCTCCAGGGTATCTGACCCCTTTTCTGATCTCTGTCAGTATCTCTAGATATGTGGTTTGTACACACAATGACATACATACAGACACACAGAGAAATACACAGGGACACACACATATGTATGTGTGCATAAATAAAAATTAATCTTTTGAAATGTACATATTTGCTATTATAGGCTTCTGTAAACTTAGTATATTTATAAAACATCACCAAGAAGGAAAGGATTCATTGTCCACAGAGAATTTTGCATATAGATTTTTCAAGCCTTTGTTTTACTTACACTAGCACTTTAGATTCAAAAGAACTATCTATTCACAGATCTGAAAGAAGAGCCTGGGGCTTAGGGCATCATCACTTCAAAACAAGATCAGAGAATCTGGCAGGTTTAATGCCTTCTCCAAGGTTTTGCAGACCAGAATAAGATCTAAAACTATTAATCACTTTGCAGAGGAAAAACACTGAAGGGTTTGAGCAAAGCATTACTTCACATGGTTTACATTTTAAAAGATTTATAAAACTAAAAGTGGAAAGAGAAATGTCTGGAAGAGAAGCTAGAAAGGCAAGAGAGGGCTATTACTGGTATAAATAAGACATCATCTTTGTTTAGACTAGCGTGCCAGTAGTAAAACTGCAGGAGCTGAAAGGATGTCTGATGTAGTGTAGGGAAGAGCCAAGAAGGCAGGTTGTGCATTGGTTATTGTAAAGGTTAGTTTAATTATTAGCTTGAAAAATCTGGGACCAACTGAGAGATACAACCCTGGATGTGGCTGCAGGGGATGGCCTTGATTACATTAAGTGATGTAGAAAGACTGTCTTAATGGATTTTTTTACTTCATAAGTGGAGAGAGAGAGAGAGAGAGAGAGAGAGAGAGAGAGAGAGAGAGTTGACCCACCACTACTTCGGCTATAGTCTCGGCTATAATGAACTTTATAGACTTTATCCTGGAACAGTGGTTTAAACCAAACTTTCTCATTATTAATTTCTTTTTATTAAGGGCAAACTAAAAACAGATGTCAAGATTGAAAATAAGTGAAGAAAATATGCGTTTCCTCTAGAATCTGAAGACAAGCAACTGGATGAAGGTTCATGCCTTCCTTAGAAAAAGTGAAGCATTTTGTGAAAAGTTTTTCTTATAGAATGAGGGGTGGGGGGAAGGAAATGCATTTCTGAAATGTTCAAGTTGCAAATACTTACTACATGTGACAAACTGAGCATCTATTAGACACTAGGGATGAAGCAAAGTTGGAAAAGTAATTTCCTGTGGTATCATAGCAGTCTAAAGAGTTGGAACCCTGTCCAGTGTCCAAAGTCTCTATGAAATATCTGACATATTTTGACTTGCAAATTAAAAATGAATGGATGTTACAGATGGACTAGTAACTAGAATATGTTTACCCTTGTAATTAATTGTCTGTATTTGTGGAGGTCTGTGGAACTCTTTTGGTGTACAAACACAACTTTTTGGATTATTTCTTTATGTGTGTGTGTGTGTGTGTGTGTCTGTATGTGTGTGTGAGATGTGCATGCATGTGCTCATAGGTGTTAGAAAAGGACATTGCATTCAAAGACATAGAATTGCATTGCTATGACTTATGTGAAGTAGATGCTGGGAAACTAACTGCTCATCCAGTAGAGCAGCAAGCACTTTTAACCATTAAATAATTTCTTCAGACATACAGTTCAGTGTTA
This sequence comes from Grammomys surdaster, assembly GCF_004785775.1. Lineage (NCBI taxonomy): Eukaryota > Metazoa > Chordata > Mammalia > Rodentia > Muridae > Grammomys > Grammomys surdaster. The sequence goes on along the minus strand of NW_021604791.1, from coordinate 3,948,052 downwards.
CGAGTAGTTGCAATAGGAAAAATTATAAGAGGAAACTAAGAAAAAAATAGCAGTTACAATAATGAAAACCAAACCATGAATTTTAAGAAAATGGGGAATTTTCAAGTTTGCTCTTAATTCCAAAATTCCACAAGGAATTTATTGAAAATTGGTGGAAACTGTTATGATCACTTTCTTTAAAGCTTGAGTGAATGAAATAATAACAATCCAGCAGAGAGAATTTCTGACAGCACTCATATCTGTCATCCATAGTTATTTCATCTGTTTTTATTAATTTTCTTACTCTTTTAGTTATAATGTAAAATTATTATAGATGAGGTATCGTGTGAAGATTCAAGATATGTATTCAACATATGACATTGGGTAAAAGTTAAATTAAGTGTAATAGTTAAAGTAGTTAAATATCTCTTCTTTAATTGTTGATATTTATTCACAAATATCTCCCTTCCCAAATTAGATCCATAATCAAATACATGTTTCTTTACAACTAATGGGCAAGTTATTATTAAAACTTATTTTGTAGAGATATACAAAACGTATATTTTTGAGCAATTAGCTTTATAAAAATTTAGCATGCAAAATAATCTTGTAAGGTTTTGTGATTTAATTTATAAGCACAAGGGTTCCTTTTTATAAAGGAAAGAATAGGTTTGGATTATTAGAAGCACACAGGAGAAAGTGATTCCCTGGAGTTTGGGATTCCCCAATGTAGCAGGAAACCTTAGAAATCCGCAAACATAATATTATACTTATCACAGTATTGCTCTAACACATAAAGTGATTTTAATGACATCTCATAACTTGAAAAAGTTTGTCCTTCTAAAAGGACAAACTATATTTCAAGTTATATTTCATAATTGCTAATTATATTTAATATATTTAATATATTCTATATGTTGTAAATTATATTTCATAATTACTAATGTATTCCTCACAAGTTATCCTACAGTAAATGCTGGAGGAAAGTTTATAGATAACTGTTAAAGCTTGAGAACTGACAAAAGAACATGCTGAAACACAGATAAGCAAAATGAACATATCTCGTCACTTATCTCAAAAGAAGGAGATATAAATCACCATTAATTTTTCTTTACTAAAACAGTTGATTTAAAAACAAGTTTCTGATATTTTGCTTCCCTACATCACAGCCTATTTTGATTAACTTGTCTCTTTTTAGTAACTAAGGAACATTCACTGGAATAGGCATTCTGGTTTGCACTTTCTCATTCTTCTTTATTGAGTAATTTAATATACAAGTGAATCATTTCTCTACATTAGATACTAAAAAGAAATGGATGTAAAAGTAAATGTAAAACTGTATGTTATTATTTATTCCAGAATGGACAAATATAAAACCTAATGTGAGCAACATTTTCCCCAAGGACAATTATTTGGGTATGTGGCAAGCTCATTAAGTGTGTTGCTTACTTTATTTTCTCTATATTTGAATGCAGTTAAAATGGTAAAAAAAAAAAAAAAAGATCTGACAAGTTATCATGTTGCCCTTGGTTATCTGCGGATATATGTGTGCGTATGTGTGTGTATGCACACACACACACACACACACACACACACACACACACACACACATATATA
>NW_021604791.1:3835432-3946056 GCF_004785775.1 Grammomys surdaster | reverse complement strand
ATATATATATATATATATATATTCTTTAAGAATTGAAAATTTCACAAAGATTTGGTGACAATTAGTAGAATATAATTAATTTGTATGTGCCCCAAGGTATGATTGTAATGTGTTTCTAATTAAGACCTATGAGACTCAAACAAAAATGAATATGTTTTATTTATTAATATCTCTGACAACTTGTTCAGTTAGAATCAAAAGACGCAAGCATTTCCCTTTTAGAGTACATTCTATAAGCAACACCCATCTTCTAGTTATTTTGCAAACTTTCCTATATCACAATTTCCCATCTGACTTGTTTATAGAAACAATCCCATTCCTTCATTTAATCATTCATTTTTAAACAATAAACGGTATACCCTTGTGGGCTTTTAGTTGCAGTATAGTGAACCACACTTAGTTTCTGCCATGTAAAATTTTATAGACTCTAAATTATTTTTCATAAAAACTTATTTATTACATAATACGTATGATTATACATATAATACATATACATATAATACATATAAGTTAAGATCATCAGTAATTAATGTTTTCTCTCTCCTTCTTATTTCTTCTTTTTTATTAATTATTTTATTTGTTTACATTTCAAATGTTATCCCCTTCCTGTTTTTTCCTCCATAACCCCCCCACCCTATCCATCTCTCCTTTTCCTCTAAGAGTGTGCGCATCTACCCACTCACCGACTCCTGCCTCTGCCCTCTTCTTCCTTCTCTGAGGCATCAATCCTACACAGGACCAGTGCCTCCCCTTCTACTTAGGCCAGACAAGGCAGTCCTTGGTACATATGTAGCGGGACCTTGGGCAGGCCCATGTGTCCTCTTTGGTTGGTAGATGAATCCTGGGAGCTTCTCACACACCAGGCGTCTGAACCTTTTGATTGGTCTCAGCTCTCCTGCCCTGTCTTTCTAAAGCATAGCAGGGTATAATCTTTGAATAAATGAATGATCTCATGATTTTATCTTCTTTAACATGAAGACTACATAAAACAAAGTTATAGAATTCTAAAATATTTAAATGTATTCTCATAATTCTTCTGAAAGAATTCAAACCATCTAGTCATCATTATTTTTTTTTCCTGCCAAAAAAATTACTTCATTCCCTGCTTCTACAAGTTTGGGTTTCCCAGTGCTGCATCCTTGGAGCTCTCACAGATACTCTGTCTCCTTCTTGCAGCTTCAAGGATGCTGAGTTGTCTTTGATATTCAAGCCTAAGAACTGTGAATTCTAAATTACTTTCTTGTGTAAGCCCATGTTCAATGCCAGGTACTTTTGTTAGCTCACACACCTCTAATGGTCTGTGAGAGTAAGAAACTGATTTTGTTCTAGAAAGATGAAAGTAACTGAGGTACTTTGATGTTCCCATCTCTCCCTTTGCCTTCTTCATGTCAGCCTACAACAACAATACTATATCTCCTATAATATTCTTGGAACTAAGTATGATTTCTTTGGAGATATCTGTCATTCTGTCTATGATGACTAGTTCACCTATTGGAACTTCCTGGGACCTGAAGGCTCGTGATCCTACTTTTCTCACTGTTGTTGTAACTCTCCTAAAAAGACTATTATGAAGGTTAACTCAACACAACTTTCTTATTATATGAACATTTTACTCTTTCTGAAAGCTTTCACTGTGGTATTTTGAATGTTGAATGAAGTTCTCAAATAATTAATAGCATTTTTTAAAGCAAAGACTAATTATAAATGTTCAACACCAAAATTCCTGTTCTCAAAGAAAAATAATGTTTTCACAAAATTCTGAATTAGAAAAAGCAATCATAAGTGAGGAGGGAGGGAAGGACCTGGGAGGGAAAGTGGACGGGGGGGTTAGGTGGGGAGGGGAAAACCTGATCTGGTATTGGGTAAGAGATAGGACTGAAGCCCTGAGGGCCAGCAGAAAGAATACAAATAGGCAACATAGAGAGGTAGGAGTTTGGATTACCCTCCAGAATGCACCAGAGACCTGGGAGGTTAGAGACTCTCAGAATTCAAAGGGATGAACCTTAGATGAAAAAGCCAACAGCAGGGAGTCCAGGAGTCATGAAATACTGTCATCCACAAATCTAATTATAACAGAGTCTTACACTTGGCTAAAACTCAATATTCTGTTATGAAAGAAGAACTTGGAGAGTTATGTATCTTTGTATTTTTAATTAATACAAATACTGTTAAGCAGTGTTATTTCATTTTAATGGCATTCCTAGGATTAGATTCTAGAATAACTGACAGAACTAAAATTCTGTTTGATGGCCAATCAATAAACTTCAGTTTTGTTATAAACTATTATTAATGAAGTATACATGTTCTTCTAAGTATTAGTTTCTAGGTAAGAAAATGAACTAAAATTCTGTTTGATGACCAATAAATAAACTTCACTATTGTTAATGAAGTAGAAATACATGGTATCCATTGGGTCTCAATTTGTCAACAATTTGTGAAACTTTCCTTTTCACAGATAATAAAGGCTGGTGAATTGCCTCACAAATTATATATTTGAAGATTCTACACTAAGATCCTAAAAGATAAATATTATATTCTTTTTATTCACATGTCCAATAAACTGTTAGTAAAAGTTAAGGTATATAAGAAGTGGTATGTGTAAACATGAGCTGAAACATGAGCATAAATTTCATGTACACTATTTACCATTTATTTGAAGATAAATATTATCTGGTAATTTGTTCACAATGAAAAAAAATCATTCAGAGAATGCATTAAATGATTTGTTAATGGGCATATCAAGAACATTTTAAAGAAGTAAACAAGCCATTTTCTATGGAATTTTGTTGGGACTCAGACACAGTGTGAAGGCCCGAAATGGGTTTAAGGTCCCCAAACAAATGGGAAGTTAGAGAGGATACACATATCCTAAATTGTTGAGTTGTAGAGCCCATATTTACTGATACATGTACAACACTATTCCTGTACCTAAGGCCTCGTGATTATTGCAGATGAGGTGGGATGGCACAGAAACATTGTAAGAGACACACAAGAGGTTTACCGTGAGATTTCACCTCCCAGGAATGTCAGAAGCTACAGTCCAAATATCTTACCAGCGTGACTGCCTGAAAATGTGGACTTAATAGATTGGCATAAATGGACATGCTAATGTAGTTGAGGTAGGTGAGAAGTGTTCTGGATATTTCCATCTTAGACAAAGATCACAGATAAGAAATTCTGTGATTGAGAAAACTAATTCTACTGGAGGGAGGAAGAACACATTAATTTGTTATTCAATATTAAATAATCATCACCAAACCCATATATTTAATAGTAAAATTGGACAGTCTGAAGATGTTTCCTCTATGTCTGAATTAATGTCTACCTACATCCATATCTAGACCTGTATCTCTATCCAAACTATCTATCTATCTATCTATCTATCTATCTATCTATCTATCTATCATCTATCTATTCCATACATACATTCACACACACACACAAATACACACACACACACACACACATATATATATATATATAATTTTATAGAAAATAAGGTGTTTACTTCTTTAAAATGTTCTGTTATGTCCATCAAGAGATTGTTTAATGCATACTCTGAATGACTTTTTTCATGTTGAACAAATTACCAGGTAATATTTATTTTCGTACAACCACAATATAAAGAGTAACAGTATATAAATTTATATATTATATATAAATATTAATATTTATATATTTATGAATTTATGTAAAGTTAAATGTATATCTAATCTAGCTATCTATATCTGTATCTGCATCTATACTTATATTTATATCTAAATATCTATACTACCTATATCTATATCACATATGTCTGGACTTCTTTCTATCATCACTCCATATCAAATCTATAGATAGATAGATAGATAGTTAGATAGATAGATAGATAAATAGATAGACAGACAGATAGATAAGATAAATAGATTTTTATATAGATGATAGATTATATATATTAAACATAACATAAATACAGGGAAAGATTATTGATAGGTAGAGATAAATATATATAATTATATTTATCTACCTATATAGTATATATATATATATGTATAAATATACAAAACTGTATATATACAGATATATCATATATATGTACACATATGTATATCCAATATACATAATTCTCTCTATTTATCCAGTTGGAAATATATAGATGTATGTGTTTGTGTGTGCGTTTGTGTTTGTGTGTAGTACATGCATCCATATAATGTGGAAAGACAGCATGGAGGTATACATAGAATTGTTTGGAGAGAAGAAATCAGAAATTATAATGTTCAAATATAAAAGAACAATTTAGAAAAAGAATCATATCTACATGGTCCAGACAGCTGTGAGGTTACAGAGAGTGATATATGTTCCCTAGGCTACTCAAAGATGCATATTTGCCTCATTCAAAGTTGTTCATGATATTTCTCTTACGGCATAGAAAGAGATTCTTGCCTTGCATGTTATTAGGCTTAAATTGTTATCTTTACTTTACAAAAAGTTAAAATTTTAAAGTATTCTGAAATATTAATTTCTGTAATGATGTTTTTGGTTATCCATTTAGAACAATGAGGAAAATAAAAATAATTATACATTTTCTTTACTGAACTTCTGCTGAATCATCTCTGAGAAATTTTCCTTAGCCTTTTAAGGAGTTTTCTCTAACTTCCCAGTTAGCACTGCAAAAACTTTTTCAGGTCTTGAGGATCAGGCATTGCTTCTGCCTATAAAAGTGTCTTTAAAAAATGAGACCAACCTTTTTGTACTGAGTCATAATCTATGATATACTAAAGGCACAGTGGATTCTGTATAGCTGATAGTTTAAAAAGCAATGGCTGGCTAAATAGCAGACCAAGTATGGATTTAGCTATTTAAGTAAAAGAGAGAAAGGAAAAGCCAGTCATGCTTTCAGTGGGTGGATAGAGGGTCATTAAACAACAGGGGCTCATCGCTTGATTTTTCAAGAACCAGCTTCTCCATGCACTCAGCAGGTAATATCAGCCACTCCATCAGTGATAGCCCCAGGGACATCCACTTACCCATAACTACCACTTTTGAGGAATTTCATATTCGCAAAAAAATACTAGGCTACGGACACTATTATAGTCCTTATGTATGTGCCACATAACTTCTGAACAGGGACAAGATTCTTTAAAATTGTACTGAATCATGTTCTCCTTTCAGGCTCCCAGGGTCAGAGGACAAGACAAATGCACACTGTAGAATTACAGGAGTTCAAGCGAAAATAGATGAAGAAAAGAAGAAAGACAATGTAAGTAAAATCATAAAATGAATTTTATGTATCATTAATTCTGATAACTGATTTTATTGCTTTGGAAAATTATTATGACAGTCTGCTACAAAATGCTTAACCTGATTTAATTTCAGAACACATTTGTTGGCAAATCACTAGAAGCAATATTTTTAATCAATGAAGTAGATCTAATTTGGATTTCAAATGAACAAGGAGGAAAAGAAGGACAAAGGAAGAGAAAGAGTAAGAAAGACAGTGAACTAGAAGAATACTTCAATAGAAATGGCATTTTTCTTTCACAGACATAAGGAGTAAGCAAGAACTTCCTTACTGAATGACTTTAAAGTCATGATGGGTCCAGTGATTGCTTTATCACCATTGAGCAGAATAATTTTTCTACAGACAAGATAATGTCTTTAAGTTCTATTAGATTACACAGAAAGTGTCTCATTATAAGAGATTGAAAAAATCACTGCCACTTTGTTCTTACTAATGACTTTAGTTTAGCAAGTCTTCAGTTTCTCAAATGGATTCATCACAAAAGCTGATCAACATGTATTTCTAAAATGCAACTTTTCAGTTAGCTTGGATTTGCTTTGTTCCATCAACCCTAACAAAAGATATGTGTATGACAAATGCTGAGAGTGTAAATATATGTCTTTCACACAGACAAAACTCATAATCTGTAATTTCCCATTAGTTCATTGTAGTATCCTTGCAAATGTGAAAGCAGGCAATGTACACTGATATCATTTGGTTAAGTTCATGCACCACTCACATATTTATAGATGCTCTCCTTATTTATTTCTTCCTGGAGTAATTATCAAGAGTAGCAGCAAATAAAACTCTTCATAACAGTTGACCTAAGGCCAGGACTAGGTCAATGTCATTCAAAGGCTAATGGGAACCAGCAGCTAGTAGTTCATAAACATTCCACTGCTGAGAAATTTCATCATATGTTTAAGTGTGTGTGTGTGTGTGTGTGTGTGTGTGTGTGTGTATTTGTGTTTTGATAGGAGAGAGAGTGAATTAACATGGTTTATTTGAGGAAACTTTGAAGATTTGAGATTAGACCAAAAAACCAAATTTTGATTTTCTCTGTGATGTGTCTTCTAATGAAGTCAAAACTGCAAATAAATGAATATATATTATTACTTCATTGTATGTACTAGAACTACCATTACTTCAAAATGTTTTTAAATTTTGTTCTTAATAAATAAATAGATACATATATCAGTAAATAAATGAAACAAAGTTTAGTTACAGATCACTAAATTTTTTTTATCCATCTGCAGGTGTAAGCCACATATCTTATACAGAAATAGGTAAGAAAAGTTAACTCATTCATATGAACATAATATAATTAAGGAAGGAAAGTTAAGTACTTCCAAAATGACTTAGGAATGAACATATTGCATGGAAAAGATAAAGAGAAAACTCTGCGCATCTTTTAGGAGCAGTCTATCATCCTCTGAGGAAGAAACACTTCTGATCTTGTACTTCAAAAGGAACCAAATCAAAATTGCTGAATAGAATGCTGAATGGACTGGACGCTTTATTTTTATTCCTCACAAAATGTCCAGAATGTACTATCTGCAGTTTGAGAGCTATCCAATTCTTTCCAGGCATCTATCATGCTATTCATTATGGGGAGGTAATATTGTAATGAGAACAGACTGGCTTGCCTCTGATTTAATCTTATTAGCAGATCATTTTTAATCAAACAACAGCGCATAATGTGTCTGGCAATAAGTAAAATCAATACAGAATGTGACCTCAAACAATATTTTATATTTAATTGTTGTTATTTGAGATAAAATATTTTGCCTTTAAAATATTAAAAGATATATATCATATTTTTGATTCTTTTTTAGAATGCAGTGAAATAACATAATTGGTATAAACATTCATGATAGTATATGAACAGTTAATTATAATAATCATAATAATCATACAGACTACTTTAGAAGAGTCCATCTCAATGGAGAACAGATAAATTTAATATAAAGTGATGGAATGCCTATCCTATACTCAATGATGATATTCTCTGAGTTTTATTTTGCTATGTTAAAATAAAGAGAGCTAATCCTTCAACTAATATACTTGTTGGAATTCCTGTTCTAATAGCCCATATAAAAGACACACCATCCCATTATTTTACTTATAAGACAAATGCCTTGATTGGGAAGATCTAGATATAGGACTATTCTATTTCATTTCCCACCTATGAAGAACTTGGTTACTTGCTGTTTCTCCTGGGGAGATTAGGTAACCAGAAATGCCAGAACTCTTAGACATTTGTGTAATGTATTATGTAATTTTTCCTTTATGAGATGAAATTAAACTTTAAGGTCCTCAGGAATACTAGAACATTGTGGTTGGAGAAGGCCAATTGAGCAGCAACATTCATTTCTCTCCTGCTTTGCTATTTTCTAGATTAGGTAACAGGTACCTTAATGACTCATAACAGACAATCGCTGATAAGAAATCACCAGCCAAAATGGACTTGTACTTTCTCAAGAGCTTTCGTAAGTATTCTTGTCATTACAATAAGAAAAGTACCCAACATTCCACCTTTCAGGCCTTTAATCCTAGCACAGGGCTCCACTGTCTTCTACTCTTTACTCTTTGCTCTTAAGTTGGAGCAAGTTGGGCTAAACTTTGTATAGCAGTAGAAGTCAGATATTACCTCAGTGTAATAACTAAATGTGGAAGGTGATGAAATGGCAAGAATTTAGATTCTAATAACGTTCTGACATTTGAACAAAATAACCACTGGAATGCCCTAGGAATCAGGAGACTAGAGTGGCATGCTTTCTATATCAAATCAAATCAAATCAAATGGCAGAAAGCTATGTTTTTATATTGTGAGTGATGTAACAAACAAATATGAACAATTTTATTAACTGAACTCTTTGGAAATTAGAGAAGTATAGCCTCATAAATGTACTGTATTTATTTCAATGTATTTGTTGTTTGTTTTTCCTAAACTCAGAAATTTAGGTAGACTGTTATTCTAATTGTGGCTCAGTCTGATATATTTGGCTTCTATGAGTTATTCTTGAATAATATCATACATTGTGTTCCTCAATGTCTATAAAGTCTATTTATTTTTAATTTTTATGTGGATATGTCATGTGTTTAAGAGACAGAAATTTCTATTGTAGGGACTAGTGGAAGCAACATTGTTTATATTTTAAATGTTTCTTTCTATTTAAACTTCAAGATACCTCTTATTCAGTCAAAGAGTTCTTGACTAAATTTAACCAGGACTATATATTATTGATCCAGGGATATACATTTTTATACAACAAGTAATAACCATCAACCTCCTGTTCTTCTTTTGTATTTTCCTGATTAGAAATATTAATAAATACTAGTTCTACTGGCTTATGTCTTTTTACTCAGAAACTCAGATTATATTCATAATCTCTTCACTGCACTTGCATCTACCCAGAGCTCTGCCTCTATCCTTAGAGTTGAAGCAAATGTAGACTTCTGGATTATTATGATTTTTCATAGTCCTAACTATTACTGGGATTCTACAATTTTCAAGCTAACTTATCCCTATTAATACAACCAATGGAAGTTCTCCAACTGTTTTCCAGACTTCAACATCAATCTGTTGTTGAATGTCACTAATGCATTTCTGATTGATGCTAGTACTCCAAAATCATAGCCTCTTAGTACCCATGATAGACATGCATTTACTGAACTCTTCTGTAGAAAACTGCATTCTTCAATTCTTCTAATTTGTATATCTATCCTAACATTTCTACATCTCTAAGTTCTTCATTTACACTTCTACCACTAGTCAGAAAAAAATCATTTGTTTACATTGCATCCCTTCTTGTTAAACAAATTTTCTAAACCAATGCAAATAATTTCAGCATTCACTTTGTTGTAACAATTGAAGTCCTATCCTAGGTAGAAAATCTATTATTTAAACATAATTTATATCTTGACATAGAAAATTCTTTGTATTTTTGTATTGTATTATGGCCAAGTGATTAAGTATATTCTACATTATGATGATACTACCTTCCTTGGGGTGAGATGGTCTTTATTGCATTTATTCAGATCCTCTAACATGTATTATGCCATGTTTTATTGGATCCAGTAAGTTCCAACTGATTTTTCCATGAGTTGGAGTTTAAATAAACCTGGACTCTAATTTTTCAAGCCTACTTTTTTTTATTTATTCTTTAATCTTTTTTTTTTTTTTTTTACAATCCAGGCTATATGCACCTTCTGGTCCACTCTCCAACTGTTCCACATCCCACACCTCCTCCCTCCATCTCCAAGAGGATGTCTCCACTTCCCACCCTCACCCTACCACACCTCCCCAATCCCTGAGGCCTCAAGTCTCTTGAGGGTTAGGTCCATCTTCTTTGACTGAGTTCAGATCCAGTAGTCCTCTGCTGTATATGTATTTGGGGGTGTGTCTCATATCAGCTGGCATATGCTGCCTGGTTCATGGCTCAGTGTCTGGAACTATGTTAGGTAAGACTGCAAGGCTTCCTGTAGGGTCACCCTTCTCTTCTGCTTCTTCCAGCTTTTCGTGAATTCAACCACAGGTGTTACTAGCTTCTGTCCATTGATTGTGTGCAAATATCTGCATCTGACTCTTTCAGCTGCTTTTTGGGCAGACATGATAGGCCTCTGTTTGTAAATATACCTTAGCACCAGTAATAGTGTCAGGTTTTGGGGCCTCCTCCTGAGCTGGATCCCAATTTGGGCATGTCACTGGACCTCCTTTTCCACAGGTTCTTCTCCATTTTTGCTCCTCCAGTTCTTACAGACAGGAACAATTTTAGGTCAGAGTTTTTGTAAATGGAATGGCAGCCTCATTCCTCCACTTGATGCCCTGTCTTTCTACTGGAGGTGGGCTCTAAATTCGCTATTCCCACGGTAGGGAATTTCATCTAAGGTTCCTCCCTTTGAGTCCTGAGACTCACCTCCAAGGTCTCTGGTACAGTCTAGAGGGTCCCCCAACCTCCTGTTTCCTGTTTAGATTCTTTCTTCTGGCCCTCAGGGCTTCAGCCCTGTTCCTGTCCCCCAAGACCTGATCACATTCTCCTTTTCCCCTCCCTGTCACCTTTCCCACCCAGGTCCGTCCCTCCCTTCTCCCCTTCTGTGATTGTTTTTCTCTTCCTCCCAAGTGGGATTGAGGCATTCACATTTGGGTTATTCAGCTTGTTAGCCTTCTTGAGTTCTATGGATTGTATCCTGGGAAATTTTTGGCTAGTATCCAATTAGTGGTTAGTACAAGATATACTGAATGTAGTAGAAAAGAAAGTAGGAAAGAGCCTTAAACTCATTGGCACAGGGGGGAATTTCCTAAACAGAACTTCAATTCCTCAGACTCTAAGATCAAGAAGTGATAAATGGAAGAAGAGACTCTTAGTCCTGTGTGTGTGGGGGGGTGTTGCCATAGCATAGGGGAATGTGAGAGGGGTAAGGTGGGAGTGGGTGGGTTGGTGGAGGAGAACCCTCATATAAGCAGGGTGAGGGTGTGGGATGAGGTGGCTTGCAGAGAGAAGACTGGGGATGGGACAATATTTGAAATGTAAATAAAATAATCAATTAATTAAAAAAGAAGTGATAAATGGGACCTCATGAAACTGGATTGCTTCTGTAAGGCAAAGGACATAGCCAATAGGAAAAATTGGCAACCTACTGATTGGGAAAAAGTCTTCACTAACCCCACATCTGATAGAGGGCTAATATCCAAAATATATAAAGAACTCAAGAAGCTAATCACCAAGAAAACAAACAACCCAACCAAAAAATAAGATACAGAATTAAGCAGAGAATTCACAACAGAGGTATTTTGAATGGCTGAGAATCACTTAAAGAAATGTTCAAAGTCTTTAGTCATCAGGGAAATACAAATCAAAACAACTCTGAGATTCCACCTTACACCAATCAGAATGTCACCTCAGGTGACAGCACATGCTGGCAAGCATCTGGAAAAGTGGAACCCTCCTCCATTGCTAGTGGGGTTGCAAATTGGTAAAAACACTCAGGTGGTTCCTGGATGTTGCTCAGATAATTGTATTTCTCTATGTGAGGTCACTACAAATGCAGCTCAACTACACAATGTAAGGAAGACCAATGCATGCATGTCGTTAACAAGGAATCCTTCATCATGTGTCCTTTCACTTCCTTGCTTTAGCGGAGCATGCTTTCACCTTTGGTTGCTTCAACAAAATGTACTTTCACTTGTGTCAGTTTCAGGAAAACACTCCTTCACGTGTTTGTTCCAGCAAAACACCATCCACCACAACTGACTTTCGAAAGAACCCTTAAGTTTCCACTTCCCTGGCACCTAAGAGATTATTAAATAAATTATTATTGATATTTGTTCAAACTAGGAAATATTAATTCCAGAGATTTCTATCACCAACCAGAATAGCACCATCAGCTAGAGATGAGAACATCAGCTCATGAGCTCATATGGACATATCATATTGAGACTATGATATCAGATATGTTTTATATCTCATGGAACATTTACTTGTAAGTACCTTCAATTTTCTTCTGGCTGGACAGTGTCTACTCAAGTAAATTCTAAGACACAAATGTACTGAAAATCAGAAGAATACCATGTATATCTGTATCAGCTAGTTGTGAGAACATTTGACTGATACATTTCTGAAGCTGTCATAGGCACTCTCACTGCAGTGAATATTTAAGGTTTTTTTTGAGTAAACATACACAGGTGGTGTAATTCACTGGCCCTGGAATATTAGACACACCAATGGATATGTAGGATTCAAATATGCTTCACACTAGAACTTTGCATTTGAAAAAAATGGTGACTAGTATAGGTATCTTGAGTATTTTAATCAGAGACGTAGTTTTATTAAAATAGAAGAGTAAGATTTGATTGTTACCATATATTTATGCCTGCAATGTCTAATTCAAACACATTCTTTGGAAACCAGTAGAATAAGTAATTCTCCAATATCCTTTAAGACAAAAATCAAATAATTACCAATGATATTTATTTAAACTAGTAAACATTACTCAGTGACACAGAATTTAATTCAACAATTTAGATTACTTTATTTTCTTTGAGAGTCATTATACTAATAAAAACTTCTAAATTGTTGTAGTAAATCAATTATATCATTAAGGTTGTAATGCATAGCAAACTGTGAGTAGCAGTTTATTACTATTGCTCTGAAGATTACTGAATGATAGAGACCAATGAATATATTACTTAATTACTTATGTGACCACTTTTATTTTTTCATAAATAACTGTGGATGATAATTAGTCTGCTGGTAACTCAGAGATTGGTCATTAAGCTTTTATTAAGTCATAATCATGTCTTTGCAATAATGTCTCACATTTTTTACCATTTGAGGTTTGTATATTACAGCTTAGACGTAGTACTCTAATCATGTTTACCGCATCCGATCTCTCTTCAAACTTTAGTCCTCCTGTTTAAGTCCTTCATTCTGCTTTTTTTGCTGAAGCTTGATTATACTCATATGTACAAATGTTTTAGATTAAATGGCATTTGCATTGTATTCTGATATTTTGTGTCATTAAATTCTATGAACATAGCTCCTTCCACTTTACCTTTTCTAATCTATAAGTGTCTACACTGACCTTCCATCTCCTCCTGTAAAAAATCGTGCATTATTGTATTATTCATGATGATTTGCCCATTCTGTTCACTCCATATAAAGCAAACATGCTTGTTTTAGGAATTAGTATGATGTTGGTTATTATTTTTCCTATCAGGAGTAAGCTAATGTTTCATCTTACAGAAGCAGAATAAAATTGAATTCAGCAGAAAAAATTGTTTTCATTATCTGACTCTTTAAGGGTATTTAATGTGTACTTTTCTTGTTGTAGTTTAAGAAAAAAAAGTTTATTTAGGCTCATGGATGTAGAAGACAGAGTCTATTGTGGAGGAATTGCCTCAGCACATGAGCATGAGGTGCTGTGTCACATTGTGTTCATAGTCACAAACCAGGAAGTTACTATTATTATTATTATATTGGTTCATGGAATACATAGGATGATATTAGTTGTATTCAAGCTGTGTGATGTTTGTTTATTTTGTTTTTTCCTTCATGATCAAACCCCTCTGGAAATGCTTTCAGAGTCATCCTTATGAGTATGTTTCTTAGGTATTCTAAACTCCATCAACTTAATAGATTGTATTCTCAACATCACTCCACTTGCATTGTCTTTTCTGTACAATCTGAATGCAACAGAGAAATGAATATAGTTGTGGACAAAGACAGAGATCCACAACCAAACATTATGCAGGAAGTGATGGAAGTTTGAAACACTCAGTCCTGAATGAGATATTTCTGTCAAGTCCTTCCCATTACAGTTTAGGGAACCTTCTTGAAGAGGAGGGAGAAAGAATGGAAGAGCCAGAAAGGAGGGAGGACACCATCTTGATAAAGAGAGGGAATGATGTGCAGATGAACTCACAGCGACTATAGCAGCATATACAGGACCTGCAGGTGTCTGTAACTGATAGAGTCCTAGAGATGAGAAGAGAATTAAACAACCCCCATTTTATATACAGAAGCTATATCCAATGGCTAAGCACTTGCAAATAAGTTGATTCTATAATGGAGTCTCACTGGGCAAACAAAGATTTTCTAACGGTAGGCTCCATTCCCAGCAGCTTTTGCCCAATACAAAATGAATTTAAGGACATCTTTTTAGATGCTTTGCCTCAGAAGGCCTTACATGCGTTTTTTGTTTTCACTATTTTTTTTCTGTTGTTGTTTTTTGTTTGTTTGTTTGTTTGTTTGTTTGTTTTAAGGAGTTCGATTAAGAGAACTGAGTGCGACCCAGGAACCAGCGTATGGCGGCGGGTGGAGAGGGCTGAGGCCTCCGGGCTGAGGCCACTTAGAAATGCTTCGACTACCCACAGTCCTTCGCCAGATGAGACCAGTGTCACGGGCACTGGCTCCTCATCTCATTCGGTCCTATGCCAAAGATGTAAAATTTGGTGCAGATGCTCGAGTCTTAGTGCTTCAAGTTGTAGACCTTTTAGCCGATGCTGTAGCTGTTACAATGAGGCCAAAGGGAAGAACAGTGATTATTGAACAGAGTTGGGGAAGTCCCAAAGTAACAAAAGATAGGGTCACTGTCGCAAAGTCAATTGATTTAAAGGATAAAGGCAAAAATATTGGAGCTAAACTTGTTCAAGATATTGCCAATAACACAGACGAAGAGGCTGGGGATGGCACCACCACTGCCACTGTTCTGGCACAATCTATTGCCAAGGAGGGCTTTAAGAAGATCAGCAAAGGGGCCAATCCAGTGGAAATCCGGAGAGGTGTGATGTTGGCTGTCGATGCTGTAACTGCTGAACTTAAGAAACAATCTAAACCTGTGACAACCCCTGAAGAAATTGCTCAGGTTGCTACAATTTCTGCAAATGGAGACAAAGATATTGGTAACATCATTTCTGATCCAATGAAAAGAGTTGGAAGAAAGGGTGTCATCACAGTGAAGGATGGAAAAACCATGAACGATGAACTAGAAATTATTGAAGGCATGAAGTTTGATAGAGGATGTATTTCCCCGTATTTTATTAACACATCAAAAGGTCAAAAATGTGAATTCCAAGATGCCTATGTTTTGTTGAGTGGAAAGAAAATTTCTAGTGTTCAGTCCATTGTACCTGCTCTTGAAATAACTAATGCTCACCGGAAGCCTTTGGTCATAATTGCTGAAGATGTTGACGGAGAAGCTCTAAGCACACTGGTTTTGAACAGGCTAAAAGTTGATCTTCAGGCTGTAGCAGTCAAAGCTTCAGGGTTTGGGGACAACAGGAAGAACCAGCTTAAAGATAAGCGTATTGCTACTGGTGGTGCGGTGTTTGGAGAAGAGGGGTTGAATCTAAATCTTGAAGATGTTCAAGCTCATGACTTAGGAAAAGTTGGAGAGGTCATTGTCACCAAAGATGATGCCATGCTTTTGAAAGGGAAAGGTGACAAAGCTCATATTGAAAAATGGATTCAAGAAATCATTGAACAGCTAGATATCACAACTAGTGAATATTAAAAGGAAAAGCTGAATGAGCGACTTGCTAAACTTTCTGATGGAGTAGCTGTGTTGAAGGTTGGAGGGACAAGTGGTGTTGAAGTGAATGAGAAGAAAGACAGAGTTACAGATGCTCTCAATGCTACAAGAGCAGCTGTTGAGGAAGGCATTGTTCTAGGAGGAGGCTGCGCTCTGCTTCGGTGCATCCCAGCTTGGATTCATTAAAGCCTGGTAATGAAGATCAGAAAATAGGTATAGAAATTATTAACAGAGCACTTAAAATTCCTGCAATGACGATTGCTAAGAATGCAGGTTGAAGGATCTTTAATAGTTGAGAAAATTCTGCAAAGTTCCTCAGAAGTTGGTTATGATGCCATGATTGGAGATTTTGTGTACATGGCATGGAAAATGGAATCATTGATCCAACAAAAGTTGTAAGAACTGCTTTACTGGATGCTGTTGAGGTGACCTCCTTGCTAACTACAGCTGAAACTGTAGTGACAGAAATTCCTAAAGAAGAGAAGGACCCTGAGATTGGTGCAATGGGTAGAATGGGAGGGGGTATGGGAGGTGGCGTGTTCTAACCTAGAATAGTGCTTTGCCCTTATCAGTGAACTGTGACAAGAAGCTCAAGGCAGGTTCTTCACCAATAACTTCAGAGAATTCACTTGAAGAAAATGACTGAAGAGAAGGCTGGCTGATCACTGTAACCATCAGTTACTGGTTTCCTTTGACAATACATAATGGTTTACTGCTGTCATTGTCCATGCCTACAGATAATTTATTTTGTATTTTTGAATAAAGACATTTGTACATTCCTGATGCTGGGTGCAAGAGCCATAGACCAGTGTCCTGCTTTCAACTTAAATCACTGAGGCATCTCTACTGTTCTGTTAGCATCAGGACTGTAGCGCTGTGTCACCACATGGGAAGTTCAGAAGCAGCCTTTCTGTGGAGGTTGGGAATGATTGTGTACAAAGTAGAGAAGTATCCAATTATGTGACAACATTTGTGTAATAAAATTTTGTTTAAAGTTCAAAATTTAAAAAAAAGGAGTTAGATTAAATTCACCAGATATCATCTTTTTTCCTTACATTTTCCATAGCATTCTTTGTTATTGCATATTTTATTTATTTATAATATAGATGTCATCCCCCTTCCCCAATTCCCCTCCCTAGGACCCCCTATCCCATCCCCCCTCCTCCTTTATGCTTTTACACAATTTTAATGACATGTATGTATTAAGGTCAGTTCTAGATGCAAATAGTCAAGAAACAAGAAAGGCAATAAACACAAATAGTCAAAGAAAAAGCAAGGCATCAAACCCAATTATGTGACCACTCCCATGATTAGGATGACGAAAGTATCTGAGCCTACTTCCCTGTCCTAGTCCAAAGTCATTTTCCTGTCTAAAGCATACCTCTTGTTCTAGCCTAATATTTATATTCCTGCCTGAAATTACTTCATTGTTCTAGTCTAATGTCCGATTTCTGCCTGAAGCCTTTTTCCATGTCCTTGGCCAATTTTATACTCCTGCCAAACAGCCCATTTCCTTGTGCTTGAACCATGTCAGATTCTTGTAAAGCAGCTCCAAAGGCTCTCTGCCTCTCCCCCTTTTTTATTTCATTAACAAGACTGATCCTGTCTTAGGTCATTCTGACAGGAATGCCTTTTTTACCCGAATAAATATGGCCTAACATGCCTTTTGCATATATATTATGGCTTCTGTATTTTGTGAAACTATGGTATTTTCTGTGTGTGTGAACCTGTCTTCTGTTGTTCTGTGTCTATATATGCTTCTTTTACTTTTTCAGGTTTTAGACCATTATCACTATCATTCTTATTATTCCTTATTTTCCTGGTTGTGAAAGATAGAAACATAGTGACGGGTCCAGATATGAGGAGATGGGAAGAAACTCTGAGGAACTGGGAGGGGGAAAGTGTGGAGTAGAGACTAAATGAAAGGCCATGCAGAGACTGCTCTACCTGGGGATCCATCCCATATACAGTCAACAAACCCAGACACTATAGTGGAAGCCAAAGTGCTTGCTGACATGAGCCTAATATAGCTGTTTCCTGAGAGGCTCTGTCAGAGCCTGACAAATACTGAGGTGGATGCTTGCAGACAACCATTGGACTGAGCACTGGGTCCCCAATGGAGGAGTCGGAGAAAGGACTGAAGGAGCTGAAGGGGTTTTCAACCCCATAGAAAGAATAACAATATCAACCAACAAGACACCCCAGAGCTCCCACAGACTAAAGCACCAACCACAGTATACACATGGAGGGATCCATGACCGCATATGTAGCAGAGGATGACTTTTTTGGGCCTCAATAGGAGGAGAAGCCCTTGGTCCTGTGAAGGCTTGATTCTCTACTGTTGGGGAATACCAGGGCAGGGAGGTGGTAATGTGTGGGTGGGAGTGAGAACACCCTCATAGAAGCAGGAGGAGGGAAGATGGGAGAGTGGGTTTCTGGAGGGGAAACCAGAAAAGGGGATAACATTTGAAATGTAAATATCCAATAAAAAGAATATATTATATGAATAAAATTTATATGCAATAAAAGAACACAAAATTAAGAAGGTGAAATTACTTAAAAAATTAATGATATTAAAAAAAGGAAAATAATCACATTAGAAGTACCATCATATCAACATAAAAACACAAAATTTTTGGAATTTTTAAAAATTAAACTATATTTAAGAAACCATTTGTAAAGACTACTTATGTGTAAATTTACATACTTAGCTATCAAGAAAAGGCAAAACTAGGGAAGCAAAAGTTTCCTCTGATACATTAGCAAGGGAGGCATTTATTGGAAGGGTTGGGATGATTAGTCATAGCAAAGGGAACATGTAAAGCAGCAAAAATATTCTTTGTTGCTGTGATGAAAGGTACAGAATATTCTACTTTTTTGTAATACATAGGGAATTACAGCAAAAAGAAAAACTGTTTCGTAAATTTTGTATATTTTAATAATATTGTACCAGTTTTGGTTCTCCATTATACGAACTGTATTACACCAATGTAATTGAGTACAACAGGGAGATCTATACGTAAGCCACTGAAAACAGAATCCTTTTTGTATCATATAATTAATCTTTCTACAAAATGAAAGTACTATAACAATAAATGGATCCATTTTAATAGGAATCATTTTATTTGATGCATATGAAAATTTTATTTAATTTTTATTTTATATATACGAACGATCACCTCCATGTATATATGTATGTGCATGACTGTTGCCTGCAAAACCAGAACAATGGGGAAGTTAGATCTCCTGAAACAGTAGTTACAGCCAGTGATGAACAATCATGTAGGTACTTGTAACTAAACACAGACTCTCTGCAAGAGTAACAAGTCATCCTAAGTGCTGAAGATTTGTCTCCATCCTCTAAGGTGTCATTATTTTAAAAATCATACTGAATAGTTTCCAAATGTATGATCAATAAGATGGCTTCTTTATACTTTTGTAATATTTTATTATGAAAATTGAAAACCGATTAAAATGTGTTGCACTAAAGATAGATATGTATATGTTTTGCTGATATTTAATGGGTAATCACCTTTTAAAGTGTAATATGACATTAGGTATATTTAGTTGTACATAATTACATATTATACACAAATTTGAGATACAAAATAAAATGGAAAACATTTATGAAGATTTAGGAGACTAGTTCAAGGGATAGGAAAACATAATGAATAAAATCATTACTAAAAACCCATCAATTTGTGTAGAAAATAAAAATTAATATTTTGAAAATAAAACAGTTATTATATTGTGCTTTAAGCTTCTATTACATGTTCTCAATATTTAATATGCTAATCACATAGAAACTTGTAATAGATAAAATGAAGAAGTAAAATATGTTTATCATGTTATAAACATTAGTTGAAAATAAGTTAAAATAATACTTAACATTTATGGCTTTTATTTCAATTTTATAATAATATCACATAAATAAATTAATACCCCAGTAATGCTTCAATGATTAAATAACTTGATTACAAGACCTGACCCTGATGCTGTAACCACTAAGAATAGATACAAATTAAATATTAAGATTTATGAACACGTACTTACAGTATGTTTAATTGTAACACAATCGAAAAATATTTAGATTAAAATTCCATGAAACACTCAAAATAAAACAAAACCTGAAAGAAATGTAAGAGATAAAATTGGTTCCTTGGGTATAAATATCTCTTTTATTTCCCTACGTGATGGGATGAGACAGTTGTATCCAAGATTTGCAAATACATGACTTGTGCTGAGCCCAGAGCATGTCTAACTATCCTTATGACTAAACCTGTAAGATTCTGGAATTCTAAGATTTTTAATTGAATATTTTATTTACATTTCAAATGTTATCCCCTTTCACAGTATCCCCTATGCAAACCCCCTATCCCATCTCTCTTTACCCTGATTCTATGAGGGTGATCCCCAACCCACCCAAGTACTACTGCCTCTCTGCCCTAGCATTCCTCTACACTGGAGCATCAAGCCGTCACAGGACCAAGGGCCTCCCTCCCATTGATGCCAGATAAGTCCACTTCAGCTCCTTCAGTCCTTCCCCTAACTCTTCCATTGGGGTCCCTGTGCTCAGTCTGATGTTTGGCTGCGAGCATCAGCATTTGTATCGGTCAGGATCTGGCAGAGCCTCTCCAGAGACCTGAACCTATAAGCTTCTTGTTTCCATAGAATCTAGTCTTCTAAAAGCCTGGACCTTCCAGTCTTCAGCCTCCAGCCTTTGTCTGCTAATTTAGGCCATAGTGTACTAATCACAACTTTTTCATTACAGTGTAACATTCTAGCACATGAAGTGCTACAGTACATATACCACATTTAAATCATTTTTGAGGTTCATTGATCTACATGTCAACTACTATAATGAAGCCAGATAGTTATATTAGTAAGGAAAGGGATAGGGATTTATAATGACATACCAAACATGACACAGCTAATAATATGGCAGAGAACTTATCAATTTAAAACGCTGGTTATATGTGTACAGTGAATTCAGTTTTTAATTATATAAAAGTCTAGTTTGAAGTCATATTTTCATAGTAATTTAAAATAATAAAATTTAATGAAAAGCAAAAGATTAAGCCTAGGTAAGTTAATTCATTACTATCTATAATTAAGACTTTTGTGTTACAATTAAATTTTATTTGTGAAACATCTAACATTGATGTTGTGTTCCCATTGTATACAATATGATCTGACAGAAAATTCTCTGACATAGAGTCGGAAATGTCACTTTCGTAGAGAGTAATAATAAATAAATCCTGAGGTTCAGTGAGTTGAGTTGAAATCCTTTCATGCTGAAACCTCCAGCTGCAGCAGGATGGACCTGGAGACTTTGCCATGGATGACTGTCTGCCGGCTGATCTGGTTTATGTAATAAACTCCTGGATTTTCCTTGAACTTTATATTCTCTGTTCTGCTTCCTTCTCTGTACAAGAGCATTTTAATTTCCCTGGAGAATTAAGGTTTCTGAATTCTGCTCCAAGGTTTCAGGTGGGAGAATGGGAATGGAAGCATAAAAGAAGGTTGTTTTTATCTCACGCCAAATTTGGCATAATTCTGGAGTAAAAGTTGGTGGAATAATTAAGCTTATGTTCAAGGATGAATAGAAATTTTCATCTCTCCCATTCAATTTGCTCATTAGAAAGTTCTCCAATTCCTTCTTTCTTCCATACAAATTGCTCATTAGAACATCCTAACTTTCTACTGTCTCATACAAGCTAAATCTACCCTGCTAGGACTTCTATTCCCAGTGGCAACCATAGTCTAGTGTTTGAGCAGGGGAAGGAAAATATACTCACTTAGCTAGAGAGAGTCAACTAACTACATTTTGTTTCAAATAGTGACAAACTTGTAATTAGTGTTAATTTTTAAAAAATTACACACCTACATTATTAGTTACACTCAAAATGTGATTTGTCAGTTTTATCATACTTCTTAAGAACAATTTTATATAGTTTTATGATTAATTCAGTAACTATAGTTTTTAAGACATTAAATTGCTTATACATTAGTTTTGGAGAGTGTAATAAATACAAATGTAATAGATGATAGTATTTTTGTTTGGGAGATTTTGGAACTTAGTGGTTTAGGTGTATTATTATAAAAGTATGATGTTAATCATATACAGGATATTGGGTGTAAATCTGCAAACAAGTATAATAAAGCTCAAAATAAATTAATTTTATGCTAAATCTGTCTTTGCTAATATATTTAAGACCTGTGATTTGGTTCTGTAGACTATATGGTAAACAATTTTTTTGAATTTAACAGTATTTATTGCAAAGTAGTGACACATAATGAGGTACAAATAAGTGGAAGACTTGAACACTTGTAATTAGAAGAAGACACAGTTGTGTGAGGGCACATCCCATGGCATAGACGAAATTAAGGTACCAGCTTGCAAATCAATGATAATTGTATAAGTTTATGATAAAATAGAATTTCTCTTATGATATTCACATGTATAATATATTTAAACATTAGAAAACAGACATAGCTGATCTGATTTTCATTGTATAAAAAAACCCATTAAAAATTAGACTTCCCAAAGGAAGAGAGCAGAGGTCTGCAAGTCAGAGGGGGCTTAGTGTGTACTTGGCTTTATCTTTTCCCCTTTGTATCTTCCAAGACACTTTCCTGAACAATTGAACTCAATACTTCATTTTTTTTGTTTTTTTGGTGAAATGATTTATTTTTTATTAGGAAGATAAGATGCAGTTTATTGAGACCAAGTTGATCAAATTTCAAAAGGCAATTCATGAATATATATGTATATATTCTGAAATACATACATCAGACAAGGACAAGTGAATCATAGGCAGAGTCATAGTGACCTGTCCCCTGAACCTTCACCCAGCTGATACCCTGTTCTGAAAGATATCTGTACTCCCCCTGAACACCTACGCCCCAGTGTCATCCCCTTCCCCATGTCCTGCCTTTTTGTATTTATAACCCCTGTGTGAATAAGTAAAAATTACAATTTGATTTTTAAAAAGTGATATAAAAGATAAAAGAAATAATAAGTTATCAACTAAAAAAAATTATGATACTCTTAGTAAGTAGGCATGTGATTCTTTTGACCTGGTTATTTTTTATTGCGTGTCTATACTTGATTCTTTACTTTGTTTTATTATGTTCATAGACAAGGCTATGTAGAGTCATTCAATCAGTAGTTTGCTTTCTTTTTACTTAAGTAGTTTGTTGTCACACATGGGTTTTGTTTGATTTTTCCCCACTATTGTTAGTAATGTGTACATTGTATGTTGTTCTTGTTGTGAACATTGGATTAATACAGGTCTTTAATGTCTATTCTTAAAATGGTAAACAATTTTTATGAATTATTCTGTTTTTTGAAATTATTATGACTGATGTAAGTAGATATTTTATTAATCATACTGAATGAATAAGTATGCTATGGAATTGTTTTTAATTGGATATTTTATTTGCATTTCAAATGTTAGCTCCTTACCCCATTCAACCCCCCAGGAACTCCCTCTCCTATGCCCCCTCCTACCACCTTTACTAGGATGTTCCCCTACCAACCCCCCACTCCCATCTCCCTACTCTAGAATTTCCCCACACTGAGTGCCAGCCTTCATGGTACCAAGGACCTCCCCTTCCATCTATGTCCAACAAGGCCATCCCCCCCTACATATACAGCTGTGCCATGGGTGCCTCCCTATGTGCTCCCAGGCTGGTGGTTTAGACCCTGGGAGCTCTAGTTGGTTGGTATTATTTTTCTCCCCATGGGGCTGCAAACCCTTTCAGCTCTTTCAGCTCTTTCTCACAAACTTCTCCATTGGGAACCCCTTGATCAGTTCAATGGTTAGCTGTGAGCATCTACCTCTAAATATGTCAGACTCTTGCAGACCTCTAAGAAGAGACTATATCAGGCTCCTGTAAGCATGAACTTCCTGACATCCACAACAGTGTCTACCTTTGGTGACTGTACATGGGATGAATACTCAGGTGGAATGGTCACCAGACAGACCCTCCTTCATTTTCTGTCCCACACTTTGTCTCCATGTTTGCTCCCTTGAGTATTTTATTACTCCTTCTAAGAAGGACCTAAGCACCCACACTTGGTCTTCCTTCTTTGTGGGCTTCATGTGGTCTGTGAGTTGAATCTTGGGTATTGCGAGCTTCTGGGCTAATAGCCAACTATCAGTGAGTGAGTACTATGTGTGTTCTTTTTTGATTGGGTTACCTTGCTCAGGATGATATTTTCTAGTTCCATCCATTTACCTAGGAGTTTCTTGAATTTATTGTTTTCAATAGCTGAGTAATACTCCGTTGTGTAAATGTACCACATTTTCTGTATCCATTCTTCTGTTCAAGGACATCTGGGTTCTTTTCAGATTCTGGCTATTATAAATAAGGCTACTATGTTCATAGTGGAGCATATATCCTTGTTATATGTTGGAGTATCTTCTGGGTATATGCCCAGGAGGGGTATAGCTGGCTCCTCAGGTAATGCTATTTCCAATTTTCTGGGGAACCACCAGACTGATTTCCAGAGTTGTTGCACCATCTTGCAATCCCACCAACAATAGAGGTGTTTCTCTTTCTCCACATCCTTGGCAGCATCTACAATCACCTGAGTTTTTGATCTTAGCCCTTCTGACTGGTGTGAAATGGAATCTCAGGACTGTTTTGATTTGCATTTCCCTGATGACTAAGGGTGCTGAACATTTCTTTAGGTGCTTCTGGGACATTCAGGTTTCCTCAGTTGAGAATTCTCTGTTTAACTTTGTTTCCCATTTTTAACAGGGTTATTTGATTGTCTGGAATCTAATTTCTTTAGTTCTTTGTATATATTGGATATTAGGCCTCTATTGGATGTGGGATTGGTAAGGATCTTTTCCCAATCTGTTGATTGCCTTTTTGTCCTATTGACAGTGTCCTTTACCTTTCAGAAACTTTGTAATTTTATGAGGCCCCGTTTGTCAATTCTTGATCTTAGAGCATAAGCAGATGGTATTCTGTTCAGGAACTTTTCCCCTGTGCCCAGGTATTCAAGGTTCTTCCCCACCTTTTCTTCTATTAGTTTCAGTGTATCTGGTTTTATGTGGAGGTCCTTTATCCACTTGGACTTGAGCCATTTCTCTAGTCCTGAAAGAACATTTTAAAAGACAATGGAAATTTGTCATGACATAGAACCATGTTATTGATGTTTGTTCAAAGTCAAGTGTTTTCTAGCAATATTAAGTTGAATTGTTCATCATCATCATCACCACCATCATCATCATCAATTATTATTTTACTAAGATATTTGGGAAATTTTGATAAGAGGGATATAGATGATCAAAAGTCTTCTGATATTGCAATTTGTTCCTCCAGAGCATTCAATTCTTCTTTTCTTTTATTAGCTTAAGTTTATTTGCTTGTTTTCATATCTAAATTTGCCACTTTCTTCTTACTTTATTGTTAATTTAATGTTCTCTCAAACTAATCCAGTCTGCTCATCTTGTGTATTTGTATTAACATTATTTATATTTTTTTATTTCATAAACATTTTTGTACAGCTTTCACAGAAGAATAATTCTCTGATTTGGGCAAATGTATGTCCTATATGGATGGATGACAATATAATGATCATCATTCATTTTTTGACTTTCAGAATTTCAGTTTAGTCTTCCCAAATTAAGATTTTTATTCCATAATCTAGATTATAATAACATATACGCTGCATATGATGTCAAAATTATTGGTTTATCATCATTCCCTACAAGGACTATGAAACTTGGTTCTGTATATATTATCTGAATTACTAATAGGTATTAAAAGTCTATGAGATGCACTGAAATATGGAGTTCCCCTGATGTAACCTCTATAACACCATCATAATAGTTTCTAAAATATAAGTCAGCAAAACACAAGCATTATCAGATTTTAACTGTCACTGGGAGCATTTGATTAGCTAATGTATGTAGAAAAAGGATTGAATAAAATATTAATTGCACCATATTTAAGAAGGAAATACTACTACATGAGATATTAGATACACTATACCAGTCGGATATAAAGCTCCCTATGAAAACGAGCTGCTCAATATTAAGTGTATGGGGGTAGATTAAAGGGATGGGAAAGAGGATTGCTATAATTTTGAGGTTTTCCCTGCTTATGCGTACTTATGCATAGTGATTGTTGACATCTATACTTGAGATAGTATCTCTCTCTCAGAAATAAGAAAATAAAACGATCAGATCAGTGGAAAAAATAACTGTAACAAAAGAAAACAGACTTTTAAATATATGATCCAACTCGGATATTTAAGGAAGATATAGTGAAGCTGGGTCAGTTTTAAAGTTTGTTTGAACATCGTGGAATCCTGGTCATTCTCCCTCCGTCACTACTCGGTGTCGAGTCGTTTTCTGCAAGAGAAGCGGTGGGTAAGATCAAAACATATTGTATGAAATTCTCAAAGGGCTAGTGAAATAGGATTTTAAAAGTGTATAAAAAATAAAATAAAAACCAAGGCCTCAGACGTGTTTTTAAATTTAGAGAATTATGACTTTATATATTCTTATTCATTCTGACTACTCTACCCATGAGAACATCATCTCCGGGAAAAAACAACGCATAAGCATAGAGATTTTCCGTGTAATACTGTGGCATTAGCATTCTGCTGTAAATGAAAAGAGGCTCTCGGTTGAACATCTAGCTAGATGTAAAGCTCGTGTTACCTGAGGAGAGAAAAGCCCCTGACATGCATTCATCTCACTTCCTAAAGCATTTACCTATGTTTTCCTGCTGTGAAATTAAGAAAAATCAGAAAAGAGGTTTCGGCTCTGAACAGTAGAATGTATAAAACCTTTTCTTCCCCCCAGAAAGTCTAAAAGTCGTCTAAATTTATATGTATGAAGATGAACATGAACAAAAATTTGAACATTTATAAAATGACAACTGCAATGCTTTCATTCAATTTTCTCCATGGATTTTCCAAGGAAAATATCACAAAAATATTAAAAGAAAAGAATAGTATCAGAGAGATGAATCATAGTTAATAAGAGATAAATTTATCCAATTTAGTTCTAATTATATCCTTTTTATTAGGCAGTACATTCTTATAAGTACTATCTATAATTCACTGGCACTTAGCATGAGGTTATTTATGTACAGGAGATACGTTATCAGAGATAATCAAAAGCCATTTTTCATTATATGCTGTCTTAATGGCCTTTCCTATTATTATAAGAGCTAAGAATGAAGAACTAATTTCATATGTAATGTACAGGTTTAGTTTGGTTTATGCATGCCTTGAGAGGCTAAAATCCAAAGTAATGATGCTGATATCACCTGGGCAACAAGTGATGGGGAGTTCATCAGACAGGGTAGAAGGCATCCTATTGATCCATCACATAGTAAATGAATTATAAAATGGAAAAAGAGACTAGATGTAGCAAAGTACCATGTGAAAGTTAGATTCCTCACAACTCATCCAGCCTACAAGAATTTATTTAGTCTCTCCAAAGAGTCATCAGTGTCTCCAAATAGCCAACTCACCCCCTAAAAGACCCTGCCATGTCTTAAATATTATTGTATCAAAACAAAACAGAACAAAACTTCTTTGTTCTAGCCTAAGATTTAGATTCCTACCTGAAATTACTTCTTTGTTCTGGCCTAATATCTAATTCCTGCCTGAAGCCTACTTCTTTGTCTTTGGCCAATGTCATATTCCTGCCAAGCAGCCATTTCCTTGTCCACATTTTCTGAATCCATTCATTGGTTGAGGGACATCTGGGTTGTTTCCAGCTTCTAGTAATCACAAATAAGGCCACTATGGATATAGTGAATCACATGTCCCTGTGGCATGGTTGGACATCTTTTTGGTATATGCCCAAGAATGGTATAGCTGGGTTTTCAGGTAGATCTATTTCAAATTTTCTGAGGATCCTCCAGATTGATTTCCAGAGTGGTTGTACCAGTTTGCAAAACCACCAGCAATGGAGGAGTGTTCCTCTTTCTCCACATCCTCACCAGAATGTGGTATCAATTAAGTTTTTTATCTTAGCCATTCTGATTGGTGTGAGGTAGAATCCCAGGAACATTTTGATTTGCATTTCTTAATGACTAATAAATTTCAGTATTTCTTTTTTTTTATAAATAATTTATTTATTTTTGAACATGAAATGCTTTTTTATAGCATGTCTTACAAGGGGAGGGGGTAAGAGGGGCCAGGTGGTGGAAAAGTACAAAATCTTCTTGGCCTGTGAGAGCTCCCCAGCTATTCAAGATACTTCTGTTGGGAAATCTCTGTTTATCTCTGTACCTCTTTTTTAAATTTAGTTATTTGGTTATGGTAGTGGTTTTTGTTTTTGGTGTTTGTTTGTTTGTTTGTTTTTGTTTTTGTTTTGTTTTGTATTTAATTTTTCTAGACAGGGTTTCTCTTATAGCCTGGGCTGTCCAGGCTGGCCTCGAACTCAGAAATCCACCTGCCTCTGCCTCCCAAGTGCTTGGATTAAAGGCGTGGGTCACCACTGCCAGGCAAGAAATGTGTAGCCCAGGCTAGCCTCGAACTCTTGATCCTCCTGCCTCTGCCTCCTTCAGCAAATCCTAATGGTGTGCGCCACCACTATGTTCTTTATATATTTTGGATATTAGCCCTCTGTCACACTTAGGGTTAGTGAAGACTTTTTCCCAATCTTTGTTGATTTGTACTATTGACTATGTCTTTTGTCTTACAGAAGCTTTTCAGTTTCATGAGGTCGCATTTATCAATTGTTGATTTTAGAGCCTGAGCCATTGGTCTTCTGTTCAGGATATCTTCCCCTGAGGCAATGAGTTCAAGGGTCTTTGCCACTTCCTATTCTATTAGATTTAGTGAATCTGGTTTCATATTGAGCTGTTTGATTCCCTTGCACTTGAACTTTGTGCAAAGTAATAAATATGGATCTGTTTTTATTCTGCATACTGACCACCAGTTAGACCACCACCATTTATTGAATATGCTTTCTTTTTTTTCCACTGTATGGTTTTGGGTTCTTTGTCAAAGGTCGTTTCCATAGGTATATGTGTTTGCTTCTGAGTCTTTGAGTCTATTCCATTGATTGGCCTGTCTGTCTGTCTCTGAACCAATTCCATGTTTCATTTTTGTTTTGTTTTGTTTGTTTTGTTTGTTTTTCACTATTGTCTTGTAGTATAGGTTGAAGTCAGAGATAGTGATTCCTTGGAAGTTCTTTTATTGTTGAGAAATGTTTTGTCCTGGGTTTTTGTGGTTTTTCTTGTTTTGTTTTTGTTTTTTCCATATGAAATTGAGAATTGCTCTTTACATGTCTGTAAAGAATTGTGTTGGGATTTTGGTGGGGATTGCATTGAATATGTACTTTGCATTTGGTAAATAGCCATTTTCACTATGTTAATCCTACCAATCCATGAGCATGGAAAATTTTTTCATCTTCTAAAGTCTTCTTCTATTTCTTTTCTCAGGGATTTGAAGTTCTTGTCATACATATCCTTCATTTGCTTTATAAGAGTTACACCAAGATATTTTACCCTATTTGTGGCTATTTTAAAGAGTGCTGTTTCTCTAATTTCTTTCTCAGCCTGTTTGACATTTGTGTAAAGGAAGGCTACTGACTTGTTTGAGTTAATTTTAAGACCTTTGACTTTGCTGAAGTTGTATATCAGCTGTAGTAAATCTCTGGTAGAATTTTCGGATTCGCTTCTGTATACTATCATATCATCTGCAAATAGTGACACCATGACTCCTTTTCCAATGTATTTCCCCTTGATATTCTTTTGTTGTCAAATTTCACTGGCTAGAATTTCAAGTACTATATTGAATAGCAAGCAGGCAACCTTGTCTTATACCTGATATTAGTGGGATTGCTTATAGTTTCTCTCCATTTAAGATGATGTTGGCTGTTGATTTCCTATATATTGCTTTTATTATATTCAAGTATGTGCCATGAAATCCTTATCTCTCTGTGAAATTGAAAATGAAGGGGTGTTGTATTTTGTCAAAGCCATGAGTATCTAATGAAATGATTATGTGTTTTTTATCTTGGAGTTTGCTTATACTGTGTATTACATTGGTTGATTTTTCTTTGGCTTTTTGACAAGTTATAGAAAATGTTTTCTTTAAACTTCTGGTTAATATGATGTTTCTCATGAAATTTTTGAGGTTTATAACACAATTCCTATTAGTAACTGGTCAATTTCTTCATTTTCTTATGCCATTGGACTAGAAAAGCCTCTATGGGTCTGATATAAATAATATAAAACAGTTCCTACTTCTGATGGCCTGTTGTAATTGTGTATATAAGCAAGTTATTTCTTAGTTATTAGGAACAAATTCACAATTCTCTATATGCAAAACAACTCTGCATGTAAAGAATCAGTTATTATATTAAAAGACTCAGGATAATCTAATAATCTCATAAGGATTACATACAACTCTGAGTTTTGAACTGAGGTATATGGACTTTTGAACACCTTACTTAATTTGTTTGACTTATAACCTGCCATCCCATCTTGTTTGCATTAGTATAGAATGTCATACTTCTGGAATTGGTGCTTTTACACTATGTGGAAGAATTCAGTTAATACTTTTTATAAACTGTATACATATGCTTTGAGGATATTTGTTATTAATTTCTCACACATAGTTACTTCAAGCTCTTTGCCAATTTTCATTGATCACAAGGATATAATATAACATTAGTAAGAGGTATTACAATTTAGGCCGGATTTTTTTTCCTGATAATTGACTTCCTCTTATTTTTGAACTAACTTATGATTTATTCAGAAATATATGTCTTCAATATTTTACTTTGTTTATGAGCTAAGAAAATTTATTCCATAATAATTTGCATAATGAGCCCAGTAGGAGATTGAGTTGAAGGTAAAATAAAACAAAATACAATGAAGTTTAGGATCAATCTGATCTACATATACATTTTACAGTCATTGTTCTACAAATATTAATTCTTTTCCTGCTTCAGCTATTAGATATCTTAGACTGTTTAAATTTGAATCTCCTCGTACTGTTTGAAAAAAATTATTTGACTAATAAGTATCCAAATGTAGGCCTCAGACAATTAATATTACCCATTAATTTTTGAAAATTGTTAAGTGTCTGCAGTTTGTCCCTATGTATCTGTACCTTTTGAGGTTGAAATTTTGTTGACCGGTTTTATAAACGAATCTTCTCTTAGCATTTTTTTTTTCTGGAGCATTCTGTAACCCCCCCAGCATGCCAGAATTCTTTGTGGTCTTTTAATTTATTTTCTCTAAATCATCTTCATCAAAATAGGCCAACATAATGTCATCCATGTAATGATAAGTCAGAGATTAAGGAAATTGATTGCCTATGGATTATTTCTAATGGTTGTTGACAAAATATTGACATTAAGTTGGACTACTTAACATTTCCTGTACCTTCCAATGGTATCTTTTATTTTAATTGGACCATTATTGTTTAGAGTAGGTACTGAGAAAGCAAACCTCAGCTCCTGTATATAACAAACTTTCTATTTTAATGGCATTCATTTGTACTATTAATTTGGGTCTCTGATCAATAACTATTGTTTGCTAGAACACATGTTTTTCAGTACTTCCCCAAACCCCTGCTTTTTCTAATAGAGTGGCATTGTCCTTGATGTAAGAAAACAATAACAGCTAAGCAATTTTATCCTCTGCATTAATTTGCATCTCCTTTTTCACATATGACAGAATTTCAATTTTTTCCGTTCTACTCTCATCTACTAGACCTAGATGCACAATAAATCTTTCAGAAGTAAATCTGCTTCTTCCCAAGATTATTTCAACAGACCCTGAAGGTAAACAACCATAAACATCAGTAGTTAACTTGGAACCTGCAGCTTTTGGGGGTAGGGCAAGAGGCATATGTGTGACCAGATCCAAATTTACACTTCCTTCTGAAGAGTTTATAAGATCTGAAATACCTAGTTTTGATTTTCTTGCCCGATTGATACCTCCTGGATGATCAAAGGAAGACAGCTTGTATTGTTTGCTGCAGGGCCTCTAGCTAACAGGTCCCTTGGTTCATTGCCCAAAGACAAGAAGTTAATTTGTATGCCTCTCATGGATGCACAATCCTTAGACCAAAGTTTGCCTTTTCCACCACAGCTACAATACCCTGTTAGCCCTTGTGTTCCATAGCAGCCAGAACCTGCTTGTTCTCTTCTATAAATACCACATTCTCTAGAGTCAATGTATCTGCTACTTTGAGCTCTGAATCTTTTAATCATACAATTTCTCTGGAAATGGCCATATTCACCACAAGTAAAGCATCAAGCATTTTGATTATTGAGACTTCTGGGTATGACTTGTCATATAATATTGGCATGAGGATCCCGAAAGCCAATACCATTTGTCTTTCTTAGCTATTCATCTAGCAAAGCTCCTTGTGCTTTCAATGGTCTGATTTCTTTCTTATATTCAGCATTTGTATTTTCAAATGCTAAGATTTCTATCTACGACTGTCTAGTTTCAGGGTGTGATATGGCTCTATTTACAGTATCTGTAAGACAACAGTGGCAAGGCCAGAAGTAAGCTGGCTGCAAGGATCTGAGCATAGGAGAAATGGTTCTGCTGCTTTCTGGGACTGGCAATGGATTGGCCAGACAGGACAGGATGAGAAAGTGCTCCCCAGTGACATAAGTGCATGAGAGCTGGTGAGCTGACCAGATACCTCATGGGCCCAGATCCAGGGTTTTGAGTTGGCACACCACAACTTCTACCCCATTGATGAACTGCTGGTGTTCATGAAAGGGCATGAAAAACAAATAGGTTCCCTTGAGATTTTGGCTCTCATGTGACTTTGACATAGGGGTTATTTTAGGTAGGGTTTTTCTTAACATCATCTGTTTTGTCAAATCATCTATGAATGCTTTGATAATGTTACCAGTTGTTGGTGTTTAGAGTGCCAAAGCAAAGCAGTCAATTAAATGTGAAAACTCTTTTAAACTCTGGAACTGAGAAAGAAGAATTCATTCAGGCATTCTTTTTGCCAATATTTTTTAAAGGAATAGTTATGGATTCAAAATAAATAACAAGTTTTTATATTTAAAATAATCTTCTAAATAGAAATATGCCTATAAGACTTATGAATCAGAGGATAAGTCTGACACTAGGAATAAAGCTTTAAACTGGATTACAAATTTTTCTGTAATATATGTTGCATCCAACCAGTTGTGGTCTGCTATGTTTTGGATAATATTATCTATGTTGCTATTTTACTCACAGCCTGAAGTATAATGACTTCATATGATAAACTATTTATTTGTATACTTACCCTGGTGGAAAGGGTGTTTTGGTTGTTGAACTTCTAGTCTCCACTAAACTTTCCTTCTATGGTAATGTTCAAAATGGGGGATTACATGTTGTCTATCCATTGTTTTTAGAAAGAAACAGACAAGAGACAGCATTAGCCATCGCACAGTATTTTGAAGTACTTAGAGAATTACTGTATATAACAAACATTTCCTTGATAGGTGCTTTTCTGCAGATAATTTTGTAAATATTCCAGTGCACATTCTAAGGCTTATGATGAACTAGAAAATAAGGATTACTGTTCCTAAAGCAATACAATGTGATGCAAAACTCTACACTGAGGTAGGGAGTCACAAAATTATTTGTACATCAGACTTGTCTAGACAAATATTTGGGATTATTTCTACTTGACTTCATTCATACATTATCATCAATATTGGGATTTTTAAGAAAAAAATAAGAAAAACAATTTATGTGATATTTATTTATACAATTTTTATTCTGGCATATGGAAATGTATTTTTATATCATAAGCAAATTTGGATCCATAGGTACCTTTCTTATTTTACAAAACTCAGTGTTTAAAATGCTTGCCTTATAAGCCTGGGAACATACATTGTGACTACCAGGATCTATAAAACCCCTGATATGTTTACTCTCATCTGAACTCATCAACACTTCTAAGGTCAAGAAGGAGACAGAGATAAGAAAATGCCTAGAAGTATGTGGACCAGATGCTCTGGTAATAGCAATACTTAACAAGAATGTCTTTATCTATAATAATGTGAAAGGTGAAGACCTACACCCAAAACTGTCTAACCTCCATAAATGCACCCACATGGAATGCACACACCCACACCCCTACACACACACACACACACACACACACACACACACACACATTATCTTATACATGCAGAAAGGAAATTAAAATGCCACAGAGAAACTTAATGTCTGCCCTTAAAATGTTGTAAAATATATGGCTATTCAATCATGTTTACTACACATAATTCTGTAGGACAAATAAAATAAAAATTAAATTTAAAAAAAATTAAATTAATTTTATAAGAGAAGCATTTTAAGATCAAAAGAATATATTTGTTACCAAATGACTACTGTTTGGTTGAATCTGCTATTTTGCATGTTAAACATAGAGGAGCCAACATAAAATTATTGTCAAGAGAAATGAATTCATTAAACAAGTGAGCAATTACTAATGACTCACAAATGTTAGCACATAGAGTAATCGTATATAAATATTCTTATTTTTTAGTTTAATTTATAGATCTTAACATTCTATATTTGTGAAATTCATGAATTGACTTACTTATTATTAAATAGAAATATCTAAAAGGCAATAAGTGCATTTCTCTTTTTTTTTCCCTCTAAAGCTCATGTCTGTGTCCAGTGACAGTCCTGGAATGGTTCAGAACAGCAGATGGTAAGGGACGATGTTGGTTAAGGTGTCATGCTTGCAATGCTTGGTGGCATCCTCTACAAATCAAGATTTCAAGATTACATGTCACTCTTGATACTTTGAGACCTTATGGTACTCAAAGTTCCATGAAATTTAAAGGAAGTCATCCATGTAATGACACAAGCCTGGTGTTATTAATATCATATATTGTAGAATGGAATTTTCCACTCAAGCATTTTCAACTTGAGTCCACCTGGTAGTACTGTGACCTCTACCAGATGTATCTGGTGAAAAGTGACATGTTAGTTTCTAGAATTGTTGGCCTGTTTATTTCTCCCTCAGGGCAAAACAGGACAGTGAATCCTGCTAACACCTGCTCTGTTGACTGGCTCCAACACAGTTCCCTTGAGAGGTCAAACTTTCAAATGGACTGCACAAAGTTGAAATAGACAAAGCAGTTTGTTTCAGGCTTGTACATTGTGACTTTTTGAAGAAATAGCCAAAATAATATTTACAAATAAAATTAGAATCATTGTTACACAACTCTAGGGGTTTCGTTAAGAGGAATCCAGTTTTGTCACTTCAGTCACTTGAAAGACTATGGAATAATCAAGATTTAAATTCATCATTTTTACTAAATAGCTTCTATGCTTTTCTATAGGATTGAGTTGTCTAGATCATTGTGTGATTAATTTTTTTACCCTAGTTTCTTTTTATGAATAATCTATCTATCTATCTATCTATCTATCATCTATCTAATTTTTAATTTACTTTTCTTTATCTGTTTCACATCCTGATCACTGCCCGGTTCCCCCCTTCCACACACTATCCCCTCATCCTCATTGCACTTCTCCTCTGAGAGAGTGAAGCCCTTCCTCCCTTGGCTATAGCCACTTTGGCACATTGAGAATCTACAGGGATAGCTACCTCTCCCATTGAAGACAGAAAAGACAGTCTGGGCATGGAAACATTGCATAGAAAGGCAACAACTTAGGAATAGACCTTGTTCCCATTGTTAGAGACCCACATGAAGACTAGACCAAATTACCACTAAGCTACTTATATGAAACAGGCCTAAGTCTAGCCAATGTATGCTCTTTGATTAGTTGTTCAGTTTATGAGAGCTTTCCAATATCCAGGTTAGTTGATTCTGTTGGTCTTCTTGTGCAGTTCCTATACCATTAGGGGCTCTCAATCCTTTCCCTACCTCTTATGTAAGAGTCCCAAAGCTACATCCAATGTCTGGCTGAGTCTTTGCATCTATCTGAGTCAGCTGCTGGGTAGGTGAAGTCTCTCAGAGGACAACCACCCAAGGCTTCTGTGATAACAGCATATTACAGAATAGTGTCACATATTCTTGCCTGCCTATGGGTTGGTTCTCTGGTTGGGATAGTTATTGATTATCCATTCCTTCAGTTTCTGCTTTATCCCTGCCTCTGAATTTTTTGTCCATAGGATAAATTTTGGCTGGAATGTTTTGTGGGAGGGTTGATGTCTCCATTGTTCCACTGGGGTGGGCGTATCTCAAATATGTGACAGAGACCTGGGATTGGGGAGTCTATCTATGTTTGAGACAGAGTTTCTCTGGGCACCATTGGCTATTCTGGAACTGGTTATAAAGACAAGGCTAAACTCATAGAGATCCACCTGACTCTGCCTTCTGGCATTAAAAGAGTGAGTTGCCGTCATCAGGTTTTCCATTTTATCATTTTGAAAAATTCAGAGATAATCACTTTTTGACATGTTTACCTTAGTTCTTAAAACAATGCTATACTGTAGTATTTCCTTAATTAATATCTGTTAAATGAAGATTAGCATTGTAGATGTGAGGCATTTTTCTGTAGTTACAAAGTTCAAGTCTGACAATAAAAAGAAAGATTATTAAATATATATGTAGAGTCTGTATAGTATTTTTAAGTAGGAATTTAAAGCAATCTAGGAGAATTCTACTAAAATATTGCCTCCTAAGTATGTTTGTCCATCCTGACACTTCAATTATTTTATAAAATTCAAGCCAGAAATTCAGATGAGCATGTAACTCTGATCCTACAATATTTGCCATAGCAAAAATAATGTTGGTGTGCAGTTTATAATGCAGTGTTTAATACTCAAGGATAATGAGAAAATATAAAAATTCATGTTGGATCACATCCAAAATTACTGAAATCTTTCACATAGCCTGTTGTATCTAAGGAACAGTTTTGCATGAATAGTAACTAAGACATGTCATCAGCACCAAATTTTTGAGAGATGAACAATATAAATGTAAACAAGTTTAAAAGCAAGCAAAAACTAGAAAAGATACAGCTCGAACACATTCAACATATTACAAATTTATCTTTTATTAAATTGTATTAATTATTGACTTGTGTGTATGTGCATGTACATATGCACACACATGTATATGTTCAGGCATGTGTTGTATAGAAAACAACTTGTAGGAATTAGTTTTCTATGTCTTTCGTTCAGATCTCAGGTATATAGTTAATTTGTTTAGATCAGCAAATACCTTTATTCAATGACCCATCTCCTGGATTCAAATATTATTAATTCTGAAAAAGTTACAAGCTACACAATCAATAAATCCATGCAACAATAAAACTCTATAGCAAAGACACAAATAAAATATACCCTGTAGAAAAGCAGGTACATTCTATGAAAAGAGGCCTTAATATTGTAAATATATGAACAAACAGATGGTTCATGTTATATAACACTGGAGAGGCACCTGTGATTTTCTTTACAAGGCATATACAAGATGAAGCCATTCAAATTTGAAGCTTGGATCAGGAAGGGTATTCCAATGGTCCACCCCAATTGAGGAAATATTAGTACTCCGTTGTTGCTAGAGAGGGTTTGTTTCTTTCAGGAACATAGGATCCTTATAGGTTGTCTATGTTCCAGTGAATGAGCCTTTACTCATTAAAATTGGGACAGCACTAATAGGCATTATGGAATTTCAAAACTCATGAATACATGGGAACCTATTGGAGAAGGAGGTAGTTAATATATGTGATTAAAATTATAGTATATCTCTGTGAAATAATAAGAGAAGCTATGAAATTCAGTAAGAATTAATCTCCAGTTTTAAGACTAAAATTTTCCTGAAATAAAATAATTTTAGTAAAAGTTGAGAAATCTGAAAAACAACCTGTTTGTACACTGAAAAACTAGCATCCAGAATTTATATAGTGGTTGGCAAACACAATTTAGTATGACAGTTCTAATCACCCCTTATTTAAAATATCCCTAGTATGCATGATAATGTGTGAAAAATGTATCTGTAGCATTGTTTATATTACTTGCAACTTGGAAACATGAGATAATAATCACTATATACTTCTAGAATTCAAGGGAAAAACAGCAATTCATCCAAAGGGTAAGTTTATTTCCAATATGGACACTTCCTTTTCTTTATAATTAAAAGAAAAATCCATATTTAAATCATTTTACAAGAATTTTAATATATAATCCTATACATCTCTATTTGTTATATTCATATATATATATATGTTTTCATATATAAAGAAAACATATATGTTTTCTTTAGAAAAGTAGAAAGAAATGTTCTCTTTGAGGATTTTGTTAGGTCTGGGGAAAGAAGACCTACTCAAAATCTCAAATTTAAAATGAAGCAAAATATCAAATTTGATTTTAGGTAGCACTCAATAGAACATACTTTAGTATATGTTATATACTCTTGTATGTCTGTTCCATAAACTTAAGTCTACATTCAGCTGTAGGCATAGATTTTTCAAAATCTACTTTTATTAAGGGTTCTTAAATGATTTATCATCCCTTCTAGCCTACTGCCCACCAGAGGTGGTAGAAAGGAAAATGATGTTTACTTGTTTAGAAATGTTTCTTTTGTGAAAATCCAATCTTTGTTGTCAGGATATCAGCAGTTCAGTTCATAAAATCAGAACCAGCAGCTTGATCCACTTGCAAATATCATTCATGAATTAGCAATGGCCGGTTGCTCCAGACAAAACCTCAAGGCTCTGTCAATTGCCCCAAAATCTTCAGAAACAGCAAGAAGCCTCCAAAACCATCAGAAGGATTTTGGAGCATTTTTCTCTTTGAAATCGTGACAAGTGATGACCAACTAAAATGGTAAGGCATACCAATACCATCCAGCATCATTAGTGACGACCAGCTTAGGCAAAGCCCAACAACGACCAATAAAAAAGGCAAGACATACCAATATCATCCAGTATCATCTATTGTCCATTGGGCTATATTTATATAATTTCCAAATGTCATATTCTCTCAAGCATCTGCTCTAGCAATGTATCACATGCCCCTTTTCCAGGCTACTTTCAGAAAAACATCATGTAGCTGTTCTGAAGAAAACATCCTTTCATAAGAATTTCCAGAAAAATATCATACGACACAACTGAGTCTTCAAAGAAACCAGATATTTCTACTTCATTCAGGTACTGAAAACAGCATTGATAATAATTTCTATGAATAATCTTTTATTTTCACATAAAATTCTAGATATTAGTTATACATTACATATATTTATTTGATTAAGCAATCAATATATATAATGGAAAGGCTATAAGTAAATACATACCAATGTGTCCAAAATTTTATTTTCATACCTTGAGCTTTCCTGTATTGATTTTGGTTGTTCAGGTTTTTTTTTTTTAGGTATGTATTTTTCAGCTTTCCTGGGGATTATTGTCTTAGTGGAAAACTGATATTTATGTTTTATTATTGCTTTGATATTATTAGAATGTGTCTTCTATTTTAGAAATATTATTAATTATAAAAGTAATACTGGAACTTGAGTGTATAATTTGACAAAACAGGTTTTTGTATAAAAACAATAAAAGTAAACAAATAAAGGGTTATTTTCTTCCTGAAGTCAAACCCATGCTTCTGCTATATACCACACTTCCTATTTACACTTGACTCGTTTACCTACGTTGATTTTTACTATCCTGTGGAGAGACATTATAATAATCTTAATATGGCTTACATATGTGGGGAATCTTAATACTGTTTTAAATTTTGTACCTAAATGTTACTCAGAAAATTATTTCAATGATAGTGTCACTGAAAAAAATCAGTAAGTTCTTTAACTCTTCTTTCCGTAGAAACAGTTAAGGTCTTTCATTCAACCCCTGCCCCTCACCCATGAAGAAGGAAATACTTAAAAAGGAATGATTATTATTATAAGTAATATCGTCAGAAGAGAAGCACAGGTCATGTTCTTTACTGATACAGAAATAATCTACCCACTTGAAATGCTGTGGAAATACATTCACATTTTTCTTTAACAGCTTAGAGCTACAGACCAATAACTCAAAATAGCTTACAGTTTTATTTTTGCCATTTTTTATACTTTTATCTTCAGTTAGCTAGGTTTTGTTATTTGATATTATATAATAATAACTATAAACCCCATAAGCCCCATCTATTTTGTGATTACCAAACCATGTATATATATATGCTTTCATGGTCACTTTTCTCATTCATTGTTGTTAAATACACTTACATATATGTATAAACTTGTACATTTCTTTTTTAACTGAATTAAATTTTGTTTTGAGTTATTTACATCCCATTAACTACCTACTCCAGGTCACCCCCTGCCACAATCCTTCTCTCATCCCCCTCCAATTCTCCTCTGCGCAGGTGAGTTCCCCACTTGGTATCCCACCCAACCTTGCACTTCAAGTCTCTAGAAGCCTAGTCTCATCCTTTCCCACTGAGGCCAGACAAGGCAGCCCAGCTAGAAAAGCATATCTCACATACAGGCAACAGCTTCTAAGATAGCCCCTTCTCCATTTATTCAGAACCCACATGAAGACCAAGCCACACATCTGCTACATACGTGCAGGGAAGTTTAAGTCGAGCCCGTGAATGTTCTTGGTGGGTCTACATTATTACCTCTCTTGTCTAGGCCCACCTATGCTTGATTAGTATCTCTATTAAAGAGATATGCTGTATCAATAGTCTCCTTGATGATCATCTAGGTTCTGTCTGATCCTTTCAGTTTATACTTGACTTATTACAATAGAACAGAAATTTAAAAAAAAAGCAGACCTGTCATCACTTCATTACTAAACATTCTTTAATTGTGTCTTCCTTTTTGTTATTGAATGTTGACA
Organism: Grammomys surdaster; assembly: GCF_004785775.1. NCBI lineage: Eukaryota > Metazoa > Chordata > Mammalia > Rodentia > Muridae > Grammomys > Grammomys surdaster. Next base: position 3,905,987 of record NW_021604791.1, on the reverse strand, counting down.
TACTCACAATGATTTTGATACTGCGTTCCTCATACATGCTTTCCTTGCCCCACCAGTGTAATTTCTCACCTAGCACAGATCTGCACTCTTATAACTTATCCTTTGTGGTTCAAAGAACATTCATTGACATAAAGCTTACGCAAATTCTGGCAACTGGAAGCAAAGACTTGCTGAAGTCAGACTTGGTGCATGATATTTGAATTTCAAGAAGCATTTCTGGAGTCATACACATGCTATATTTGTAAAGTTATTAGAATTTTTGACAATTACCTTTCCCAATACTCCTTTACATCAAATAATTATATATTTAATTCATATTGACCAGCTATCCTTTCTTGTATATTTCCTCAGTTATTATCAAAAACTTCTCTAATTAGACCCTCCTGATCTTACAAAAACAATCGCACAAACAAACAAATAAAATAGATCCTCAGACCTCTCACTGGGTAATCTTCCTGGTAAGTTACAGCTAGACTTTATTACTTTATTCGTTTTTTCTCTCCACCAAAACAAATATGTTTTATAAAGCTCTAAACTTTATTGAAGTATTTATCACTTAAATTCTATAAAAACATCACCTCATTATACTTAGTCTATGAATATTAGGCAGTGAATCAATGTTAATTAACTTAATTAGTAACAAAAATAAAACTTTATCATTTCATAAAGCATTTTATTTGGTTTGCATCTAATGGCAGTAATGAAGAAAATAGACAGTGAATCAACATTTTGTGTGTGTTTCATCCTGAAACTATCAGAGAAATTGGGCCGAAATGAATGCAAAGTTATGAGATCGACTCTCAAGTGTCATAAATGATGACATCGTGGACAATTCAATATCTAAACTTAAGTGGAACTGTAAGTCAACGTGGATTGTGATTTTTAATAGTCTGAGATATTTAATGTCTATCTGGGTCTCCATGTGAGTCCACAATGCAGTGTCTGACCATCTGTTCCTTTCTCACTTTATTTCTAGCTATCAATAGATTATAATGAGGAGTTACTACTTCTATATGAATCTTAGCACAAAAGCTTTACATAATTAAAAATGATAGAACTGGGACAGAATGCTAAACACAAACAGAAGGATAAAAAGACATCTGGCATAATTAACAGTGAATAACCAAGGTTTAACTAGCTTGGCTACAAAGAATACTGAAAAAAACACATGAAAAAAAAAACCTGTTGAGAGATAATTCTGCTGATATCTAACTTTTCAATTGTATTTTTTTTTATTAATTGGGGCATTTCCATAAAATGGGGCATTTGGTTTTTAAATTTTGTCAGCCCCTGCTGTTTATTTCTCAGTTGAAGGCATAATCCTCTGAGTGTGACACTGAAATTGGCTTACACAGAGATGATTATAATGTATATTCAGAGAATTGTGACTTCAGGTGAGAAATAAGCCGCAGGAACAGATGAACTCTTCGTAACAGAAAACCATTTTCATGTAAATATCCCCACAGTGATAGAAAGAGGAGGAAAGAGTATTACTAAACACAGAGAGCTTACAAAAATATTATTTCACATTGACTGAATTTCCATGTTTTATGCAGAAGAATCAATCATGGAGATTTTAGAAATGTATTCCTACATCCCTATAAATATCATTATACAACTTCTCCAAGTGAAATGACAACCACTTAAACATATTACTTGGTCAACCAAATTACTGGAAGACATATCAGGAATGTTGTATGAAATGTAACTAGATGTAATTCTATAGATTAAAAACATAGAATTCAGAAAAAAAAACATTAATTCAGAAAAAGCGTAACTGATATATACAGGAATCATATATATATACATATATACATATACATATGTGTGTGTGTGTGTGTGTGTGTGTATTTGTAGAATCCTGGTATATTTTAAGAAGGAGAAAACAACAAACAGAAGGCTTACTTATCTAAGCAAAGTCTAGTTGCATATGTTGTTCAAACTAAACCAAATAAAGACAATGAGCATACTATGCAGAAAAAAAAAAGCTCAATAATGACATACAATAAATACCAAACTTTTTAAATTTGAAAATAGCTTGTTATATAATATATTTGGAAAAGATTGTATACCCCTTAATTTCTCTCCAATCCCCCTCATTTCCCAGTGGTGACAACTCCACTTTTTCTTGCGTTTACTTTAGAAAATAAACCGACAAACAAGAAGCATACAAACGAGAATAAAAAGCAGAACACATAACCACACATATACATACACAAAATGAATAAAAGTAAAAACTAAATCAGAAACCTATTGCCTGAGATATTTAAAATGGCGGCTTTCAATCTGGCTTTTCTTAATCAGCAGCCATGTTCCAGACTAGCCTATGCCTGCGGCCAGGCATGGCTGCAGCTGTACCACTGCTGCTCAGCTCCAGCCCTCCACTCAGGCAGTCAGAGACACCAACCCTGCCATCCATGAGATGCCAGCGTAGGAGATAGCTTTGCCAATCTTCCACTGTGCTCTCACGATTTTGCTGAGCCCAGACCATCCTGCCATCCATGTGGACTCAGTAGACTCTAATGCTTAGATTATCCAAAGGCTTTATATGTTTGGTAATGCTCAAAAACAAGATGCCCATACAATCAGAGGTGTAACCTAATCCCAACCTAGATATACCAACTACCTTTGACTGCTAGAAACACACATACATCAGCTTCCATGTTCCCCTCTCTCTTGTCCCTCTCTCCTAGCTCCTCCAATTCCTACCCCTCTTCTTCTCTTTATTCCTATTCTTTATCTCATAACTCCTTCTACCTTAGCTCCTCCTACAGAAATCAAAACATAAAGGCTAAAAGACCAGTAAGCAAAAAACTGTCTAACAGAAACAATGAGACAAATAATATGCAAAGCTAACTTTTCGTTCATTTTGATTGGGGCATCTGATGCTGGACAGGGAAGCTATGCTTAAGTGTGATTATTATTCCCATTGAGAAACTATTGGTGAGCACTGATTTTCCTTTGCAAGCAGACGTTAAATGTAATATGTTCTTGGTCAAGAAAGGGAACACATATATCTCTTCCCTTAATCAGTGCCGGGTCCCTGCCTGGCTTGAAACTCTGAAGGCTCTTGCATCCTCGTATCTGAGAGTTCATTTTTGTATCAGTCCTGTTGACTGTGGAAGATACTGTTTATTTAATATCATTTATATCCTCTGGCTTTTACAATCTTTCTACTGCCTCTTCAAAATAATTACCTGATACCTGAGTGGAGATACTAGATATAGACATTCCATTTAGTACTAGGTGTTCCAAAGTCTTTCACATTGCATATTATCTAGATGTGGATCTCTATATTACTTACCATTTATTTACATAGAACATGTTTCTATGTCTGATGTTTACCAAGCAAGACACTGATCTATAAGTATAGAAGAATGCTTTTGGAAGATTTTTTTTGTAATATTCCTTTAGCATGAAAATGAAATTTGATTTTCGCCAAGACCCATGGTCTTTCTAGTCTCAGGTTGTTGGCCATCTGAACAGTTTCAGATATGGATTCCACATCATGGAGTATACTTAAATCCTATCAGAGGGTGATTGGTTAACTTCACAATGTGTCTCTACTGTACCAGCTTACCATGCAGGGAGGTCACAGTTGCAGGTAGCAGGTTGAATAGCAAGGCTGAAGGGTATCCTTTAGAACTATGAACACTATTCAATGGAGAAAGCTCTAGTTAGTCAACAGCTGGGCTCTTCTATTTTAAATGAGATAAGTAAGCATTGTTTTTAGCAATAGGACATTATCATCTGTTTTTGAAAAGCAAGTAAAAGCTCTAGTCTGCATTGCTTGGGAGGATCCAGAGGGTCTCTTTCAGCAACTGCTTGCTAGATGTAATCAATTTTTGGCACTGGAGGTTTCACTTGGTGTTGAAAGATGCTTAGTTGAGTTTTTAGTTCCCTGATTTTTTTTGATTATACATTTTTTTTCACATACATGTACAGTTTATGAACCTAGTAATCAGAATTCTTGGAGACCCTAAAACTGGCCCAAATTGTTAGTTGCCCCTTCCATATTTCTTCCCTTACCACCATGATTGCCTTCTATTTTTAATCAGACCACTTTATTCTCTCCTAGTTTCTCCACAAAAATATATTTCCCCTTCCTTGGAGAATAAGCTAATTCATACTAACCCCTTACTCTATATTTTACATATGTGCTTATGTGGACTTGCTGCATACATATTTAATGCTTAACAACCAATATCCACATATATGAGAAAATAAAATCTGGGTTACCTCAGGATTTTTTCCTAGTTCTATCCATTTACATGACCCCCTCCAATCTTCTGAACAAGACACAGATTACAGTGGCATGAAGACTAGCCATTCATATGTGGGATCTCATAGAACTGAAAAGTTGTATGGAAAGGACACCATTTTGACAAAGGAGCTGCCTTCAGAATTGGAAATTTTCTTCAACAATTATACAGTTGTTAGAAAGTTAATATAAAAAATACAAAGATCTAAAAAATCCAGAAAATATAACTAAATTTAAAATGTGGTAGAGATCTAAGCAGAAAATTATCAAATGATGAAACACAAAGTTTGAGAAACATTTAAAGGAATTTTCATCATCCTTAGACATCAGGGAAGTTTAATAGCTATGTGTTGCTAGTACAAAGTACTTTTATGGGTTGGTAGGTATTGGAGAAGAATAGAGATGAATCCTGTCCACTTCAAAGGGTAGGATAGCCAGTAAGTTGGAGGTACGGTATGATGAAGGAAGGGCTCTGGCTAGTATATTACAGTAAGACAAAGAATAGTCTGGAGATACAGAGATGAAAGGGCTAGAGGGATCATGGATATCTGCCAAGTGTTCCATGAATGGAGTTGATATAGAATGACCACCTGCACGTAGATTGTCAGGGTACTTATCAAGAGAATGGATCTATCATGATAGAGAACAAGAAATGTTGTATGAAGCATCTACCTCAGTTTCAGATCTTGTGACCACAGGGGTTATTTCTAAGTATTGCTGAATGAGACAATGGAGAAAGGGCCACAAGGCAGGGCTGAGAGCAAGGAATAAAGCTGACTCTATATCAGTGTTCAGCAGGGTCTTCAGGTAATAGAGGTACGGTTGAAGAAAAGATGTTTACAGGATGACTGCTACAGGTCTGGTGAGTGAAACATGTCTATTATTTATCAGGTAGAATCAAAATTTAAAAAATACAAAGTCAAGATCACAATTTTAAACTATGCTAGTCTTTTAATTTGTAAATAACATTCTTCAGAGAATATAAGAACAGGAAGCTTCAGTATTGTTAGTAAAACTGAAATACTGCTCCCTTGCCAAATCCATTTTATTGGACATGATCTCAAAGATGACATTCAAGCATATCAAATACTTTGATAACTAATCTTTGATAAAGTAAAATGATAGGCTATGTTTTTATTTCTGGTTAAGAATCTAGAAGTGGAATACTTAAAACCAGTCATCTGTTCTACTGTTCTGCACAGATGTCAGATTAAATAGTCAAATGTAAAGATTTCCCAAAGATTACTGCAAGAAAAAGAAGAAAGAATATGCATATACTAGATCCAAAAACTCCTTTCTCATTCACCCCTGGCTTATTATGAGCATAAAGTGAAGGTCAAAATTTAAAGGATAAAAAGACTTTAAAATAAACTGATAGGAAAAAATACACCTTGTAATAGTATATAAGGAGCCAAAGAATAGTGTGATCTGCTTGCTGATTGGATCAGTAGAACATCTAGTTAAACAGATTGAAAAAAGTGTGAAGTAGGCAGAAATTAGCTGGACAAAATGAGGAAGGATATAAAGATACTCTACACAACAGAGTGTACTTAGAGTTGAAATAAAGGCAAACCAATGATGTTATTGGAAATAATGTTAGCCTAAGTAAAGTTTTGTCTTGTCATGATTTTCTTAATATTACTGCTGAGTCCTCATGGGTAAGGTGATGACAGTAATAGAAAATTACAGCAGGATCTACATATGTACAGATTTCTGAGAAGCCAAATCTGTTCTAAACTAAGGAGAAAATTATAGAACTATAAGAACAGAAAATTTTAATATCATTACTCTTTTGACAACATGGAACAACAGTGAGCAGTATTACTATTGGCATCCATCTCGGACTGTATTTTAGATTAAAAATTTAAATAACAATAAATCTGCCCATATATAATTTTAATTTTTGGAGTTTGTATTAATCTTGCTAACTACACAGTATGGTCTAATGAAAAACATTGTTTGCATTTTTTCTTTAAAACAACAACCAAAGTAAAACATGAAACATTAATACATGTAAATCACACAATTCAAGACCAATATTCCTACATACTTATAGACCCATATATTTTCAAATCTTGAGGACTAATTTATAAATCTTATATTTTATTTTCTATACTTTTAAGGTCATATAAATTTACATGAATACAATTGTGGTTGCTATTATTATATATTATTTGAAAGGGACTTTCATAGTCAAGGGCCTCCAGAATTGTACCAAAGTTGTGATCTTTCTTCTCATGATAACTCAAAACCATAAAATAGAAAAAATAGGAAGCATCTTCAACAAATGGTGCTGGTTGAACTGGATGTCTGTATGTAGAAGACTGTAAATAGGCCCATAATTAACACCCTGCAAAAACCTCAAGCCCAAATGGATCAAGGACCTCAAAATAAAACCAGATATACTCAATCTAATGGATGAAAAAGTAGGAAATAGCCTTGAACACCTTTGCACAGAGGAAATATCCTGAACAGAACACCAATGCTTCAAGATTTAAGATCAACAATTGATAACTGGAACCTTATGAAACTGAAAAGCTTCTGTAAAGTAAAGGAAATTATCAATAAGACAAAATGGCAGCCTACATATTGGGAAAAGATCTTTACCAACTCTACATCCAGCACAGGGCTAATGACCAAAATATATAAAGAACTCAAGTTAGACTCCAACAAATTTTAAAAAAATTATAAAATTGGGTATAAAGCTAAACAGAGAGTTCTCAATGGAAGGATCTCAAATGGCTGAGAAGCATCTAAAGAAATGGTCAACTTCTTTTGTCATCAGAGAAATGCAAATCTCTATCCTAAGATTCTACCTTACACATGGCAAAGATAAAAAACAAAAAACCCAAAGCCAAAACAAAAAGAAAAAAGAAAAAGAAAAAAATTAAAAACAAAACACACACACACAGAGAGAAACGGGATTACTCCTCCATTGCTGGTGGAATTGCAATCTTGTATAACCACTCTAGAAATCAATCTAGTGATTTCTCAGAAAATTGCAAATACTCTACCTTAAGACACAGCTATACTGATCCTGGGCCTATACCAAAAAGATGCTTCACTGTACTACAAGGACACACGCTCTACTATGTTCATAGCAGCCTTATTCACATTAACCAAAAACATCCCAGATGTCCCTCAGATGGAGAATGGATACAGAAAATGTGGCTCATTTACATAATGGAACACTGTTCAGCTATTAAAAACAATGTCATCATGAATTTTGCAGGCAAATGGGTAGAACTAGAAAACATCATCCTGCTTGAATAACCCAGACCCAAAAGACCATGCATGTTGTATACTCACTGATAAGAAGATATTACCAAAAAATTTTTTGAATGCCTTTGATACACACCACAGACCGAAAAAAACAAGAAGGAAAGACCAAGTGAGGATGCTTGAATACCACTTAGAAAGGGACATGAAATAGTCATGGGATCCATAAGGAAAGAGATGGGAAGCAGAAAGAAATGGGAAGAGTAGGGGGGGTTAGCATCATGTATGGGGAAAGTCAGGAGATTGTACCACAGAGCCAGGACATTAAATATGCAGCTGACTGGGCTAGAGATGGAGGAATGCTCTATGAAGCTTCAGAAACATGGGTTGGAGGAGGCTCTCAGGACTGAATGTGGAACCTTAGCTGAAATGCCCAACAGTGGGGATATTGAACCTGTAGAGACCACCTCCCATAGCCAAACAATCCCCCAACCCAGTGGAGGGATGGGACCAGCAAGACCTGTGAACCAAAATTGACCCTATCTAAAAGAAATGCAGGAACTAAGAAGGAGCAGAAACTGAAGGAATGGCTGATAAGTGACCAGACAAATTTGAGACTCATTCCATGGGCAGGAACCAATCATTGGCCCTATTAGTGATTATTTGTTGTGTTTGAAAACAGGGACCTAGAATAGCTGTCCTTTTAGAGGCTATATCCAGCAAATGACTGAGACAGATGCAAATATCCATAGCCAACCAATGGACAGAAAATGGGGACCCCTATGAAAAATTTAGGGAAAGGATTGAAGTCCCTGAAGACCATCCAACTCTACAGGAGGACCAAAAGTGTCAGCTAACTTGGATCCTTGGCAGCGTCCAGAGACTAAGCTACCAACCAATGAGCATATAGGGTCTGGTCTGAGGTCCCCAGCACATATGTAGCAGAGTGCTCCCTTACCAGGCCTCAATGGGAGAAGACAAGTCTAATCTTGCATAGATTTGATGCACCAGAGTAGGAGGGTACTTGGGGTGAGACATCCCCTCAGAGGTGAACGGGTGTTGGAGAGGAGCAGTGTCAGGGGGGTCTGAGAGGAGAGGCAGGATTTGAAATATAAATAAGTTACTTTATTAAATAAAATATTCTTTCACTTTTTCTGGCTGAGTATCAATCTTTCTCTGTTTTACTTTGTCTTTGACTTTCTCTTGTCTGTCTTAGATTGTAGATGTAGCCTTGGCTATCTCCGTATTTACCTGAATCCATGGTGATCAGTCAAAGAAATTGATGTTAGAACCTTGATTATTCTCCATGTTCTATTCTTCATGGGAAGTTTCAAACATTACTTTGGTTTATAAAATATAATGGTAGCAGCATAGAGCTGAGTTTCATATGCCTACTTCTAGGATTAGAAAAGTTAACTTTTAACCAGTTTATCTATGTAATTCATAGTCAATAATCATTATTGTGGGAATTTCTGTCATAGTATCCTAATTAATATTGTATTCATAAAAGCATACACAGTGTGATATATACCGGTAACTTTGTAAGTTAATATTAATATGTAATTAATATATGTTTAGTTTATGTCAGAGATACACAGAGCACATTTTCTTTTGGGATCTAGAATTTCTGAGTCATTAAAATCTAAGGAGGTATCATCACTTGACATGCATTGTAGCCTTAGTGAATCATAGGCAGAGTCATAGTGATCTGTCCCCTGAACCTTCACCCAGCCAATACCTTGTTCTGAAAGATATCTGTATTCCCCTGAACACCCACACTCTAGTGTCATCCCCTTCTTCACGTCCTGCCTGTCTGTGTTTATAACCCCTATGTGAATGAATTACAATTTGAAAAAGTAAATAAATTATTAAAAAAAGGAAAAAGTCCTTGCACAGTATATGAGTGAATGCATGGACAGCTGTTGTAGCACTTCTAGTGTTTTGATTTTTTCTTCGTACCTGACTTCCTCAAGAATTTAAAAATCACATAAATGCCTACTAAAAAAGATTAAGTGTAGACTTATGAATTTACTATGTTTTTCAATATAATAAGAAAATAAAAACAATCCTTTTTGAGAATCAGACCATTAGAACATAAATCATGCTTCTATCAGTCTATAGTCAAGGACACAAAGTGGCTGCAAACATGACTAATACCTCTTTCTGAGAAATCATTATATTGTCATCATCAACTCTATTACTAACTCAATCCTCCCCCTCCAGGTAAAAGTAACTACTGGGAAGTAACATTTTCTGTACTTTTGGTAGCATCTGAAGCTAAGACTGAATCTTCTCAAACTGTTCCAAAATGGCTACATGATACTTAACACCCAACTCCCACAATTTGCCAACTCCTACCTGCTAAACAATTCCACTTTCCACTACTACAGACTCTCCATTGCTTCTAAAATTAACCAAGGTAACAATGGTCATCTGAACAAGCTTCCTATCACTGATAATTAGTAGATATAACCAATTAGAATATGGAGCTCAAAGGGTCTTTAAATGATAAGGTTAATATATACACACAAACAGAGACTTATCGTGGTACCTTTCAGTATGTCATCATTTCTCAGATAACGACATTGACAGATTTTGATAAAGTAAAGGTAGCAGATTTCTCTAAGATCAGTTTTTTGTACTATTTAGTTTTAAAATGAATGGGAATTGTCTGATTACGTATTTCACGATCTCTTTTTAAAAATCCATTATTTTAGCTGCTTTAACTCATTGTTCTTGTAATGTGACAACCAATTTGAAAATGGCATTGTGCATAATCCAGCATTTGCAGGTTCCTGTGATACCAATCATATTGCATTCATGGTTCAAATCAACATTTCATCTTTTATCTTTTCTTGTTATTTTGGACCCATGCTTCTCTAGCAGAGATGGTGAACTGGATGAGAGAGAGATTTAGAATTTTACTCTCAGCAAAGTTATCTCCTCCATTACTCATAAAATATTGCAGTGACAAATCATAGAGAGTTTTGCATTTTCTGAAGAGGAATGATACTTCTTAAACATTTTGCTCCCTGGTCAGAATTCTGTAAAAGAATACTATTGTCATAACTTAAGATCAGCCACTTTAAGAACATAGGGTAAGACTATAAAAACAGATCAATAACCTCAAATTACATTAACTGTACATTAAGGGAGATGCACAAATCCCAAAACACAGTGAAATGCGAGATACAGAGTCTTCTTTTTTCAGGTTTAATGCTTAGTCTCCTGTGAGTTTGCATAAAATGTTACTGAACCTCACCGTACTGCTAGGAAGGACAATTGATTTGCTTACAATCTTTATTAGAACATTTGTCATGAACATTATCACCATACTGGAAGCAGATAATGTTTTTTTTTCACTACTGTGGAAAGCAAATGCAAGTAAAATGTATAGATGCTGATATGAACATAAGTGTGATTATACTCCTGAAACACACTTGCTTTATGCAGACTTACCAGAAAAATTAAAATATTAGATGAATATACATTATATATTTTTTGAAAATATGATGGCCTTTTGATAAATAAGAGGTTACCAAAAAGGAAATAAAAACAGAAAGAAACAGAAAGTTTCTGATGTATCCGTTAATAAGAGGCTAAAAAATAAAATAAAAAATGTGATTTTGACAAATACATGTTTTCCACCATGATGATATCCGAAATTTATTCCAAGACTTTCAGAGAGATAAAAATATAAGCAAGCAGAAAAGAAAAATGTATATTAGAGATGAGGCAAAGAAAGAGGATGAGAAAAGGCAGGTGAGAAGAAGAAAAATGAGACGGGAAGGAGGAGGAGGGAAGAGCAGGGGAAAAAACACAGGAGAGGGTAAAATGGAGTGAGGTAATGGAGAAAGAGGAGTTTTCAGTCAAATAGGAATTGAAATATTGATAACTGACTACACCCTGAACCCATCACCATTATCTTTGTATACAGACATTATTAAAGTTGCATATACATACTTCAGTTCCCAGTTACCTACTTCAGTTTTCTAGACTTCTTGCGCAATGGTCCATGAAATTGTTCTAAAAGCAAGCCTGAATTTTCCACATTGCTTGCTTCTAATCATTCAGAGTTTCCACCAGGAGAAATCTTGCCCTTTGCAATAAAGCCCCTTTTGACTAAATATATCCCAAACAAGCATAAACCATTAATCTTTCTTCAAGACTGTCCAAAAGTGATCAGAACACCACCCCCCTCCAAAAAAAAAAAACTATGTTAATATATGGTGACAAAATAGTGATCAGTGTTGTTCTGAGTTTGTTTTAAACATCGTAATATGATTACTATGACTTGTCTTTAATTTAATATAACTCAAAACTCAAATTACGGTATTTTCAAACAATGATAATTTCAGTGTAAAAAATCTGATCTGAGTAGTGGCAAATTTTATTATTGTTTGATCTAAGAATAGTCTTATCATTCAAGTATTTGTGCATAAGTAAAAGAATTAGGAATGTAAAGTTTGTTATGTAACATTAGGGCAAAATTGTTAAATAATATATGTACCACTGATCTTACTTTTCTTTCTTTTAAAAGCACTTCAATGTGTTAATTTCTATTCTGAATACTTAATTATTTGTCATAGATAACTACCCCTAAGATAGTCCGTCTTCCCTAAGAGTTGTATTTACTTTTCCCAAGTTAAACCACAATAAGTGGTAAAGATAGTAATTATATAAACTTGTAACTACTTTATTAACTATTAAAGAAAATTAACCTAAATCTCTAATATTATTATTTAGTAATAAATGCTATTGAAGCTTAGTTGTGTTATTCTACTCTGGAAATAGAGACTAAGTCAGGATACTTTACTATTCGTTTAGAAAATAGCAATGAATAAGACAAAGGTTCTTCATTTATATATAACATTAATATCTAATATGAATAATAGGTTCATCAAATTTGAAGTGTCTTCCCTTTTAAAAGACAAATTTAAGTTGAAAAGCAAGAAGAGAGTAAGAAGAATTGGGCAAGCAGGATGTGAATAAGATGAAAGTAGGCATGCAGGAAATGGATAAGCAGGAAATGTATAAATGCCAGGGGGCAGCCTCAGCTGGTACTGGGATTCCTGAGTGTGGAAAAAATAAATAAAAAGACTGAAAAACTTGAAATATCCAAGATAAAACTCACAGAGCACATGAAGCTCATGAAGAAGGAAGATCAAAGTGGGGGTGCTTCAGTCCTTAGAAGGAGTAACAAAATACTCATGGGAGCAAATATGGAGACAAAGTGTGGGACAGAAGCTGAAGGAGGGGCTGTCTGGAGACCATTCCACCTGGGTATCCATCTCATGTGCAGTCACCAAAGGCAGAAGCTGATGTGGATGTCAGGAAGTACAAGCTTACAGGAGCCTGATATTGCTGTCTCCTTAGAGGTCTGCCAGAGCCTGACATATACAGAGGTAGATGCTCACAGCTAACCATTGAAATGATCATGGGGTTCCCAATGGAGGAGTTAGAAGACTGAAGGAGCTGAAGAGGATTGAGGATCCATGGGGAGAGGAATAGTACCAACCAACCAGAACTCCCAAGGTCTAAAGCATCAGCCTGGGAGCACATAGGGAGGGACTCATAGCTCCAGCTGTATATGTAGGGGAGAATGGCCTGTGGGGCATAGGTAGGAGAGGAAGTCCTTTGTCCCATGAAGGCTGGATGCCTCAGTATGGGGGAATTTGAGGGCGGGGAGGTAGGAGTGTGTGGGTGGGTGGGGGCACATCCTCATAGAAGCAGGAGGAGGGGGAATGGGATAGGGGGTTTCTGGGTGGGAGGGAATTGGGGAAAGAGGATAACATCTGAAATGTAAATAAAATATCCAATAAAAAAAAAGACTGGAAGTTGATCTTGGGGTACAAGCTGATGGCCTGTGTTCTCCTCGAGACAGCGTTCTTTGGATCTCCAGACATTTCATCCAGATAGCTCAGCTCTCCCAGACCAAGACCCATTCTTTTATTTACATTTCAATTCAGCTGTTTACTACAGGTTACCTTTTGATTATTCCACAAATCAGCATTTCATGACCCCAGCCCGTTTCTTAGAAAAAGACAGGAAGTACGTTTTCTTTTTAACATTACAAATGAATTCAGAGATCAGCCTGGCTTTGTAAGCACAGACCATACATTTAAATGGATGGAATCTTGAGAAGTGATCACCACTACCCAAATCTCTTTATCTCCTTCCTTAATCTTCCTTAATGACAAGCTGGATCATAGTGCAGCTGTCTCATATTTTTTTTTAGGTCTGTGAAGCCCCTCCTACGATTCATATAGTATCCTTATATTTTTATATGGTTGAAAAATTATACATTCTTGAGCCAGAGCCTTAAGGGCTGTCCTGAAGGTCATAGCATCTACTATTTTTGCTAAGGACATAGACACATCCTTACTTCTAGGATTTGATATGTCTATGATTACCATGGAGTCACTAACCTTGGCAGAGAAGACATTCCCCAAAAACCTTGGCAGAAATAATATTTGCTGTAGAAACAACATAAAGTAAATTATACAAACAAGCCTTATTAAATCTAGCAACAGTCAACACTCAAGGAGGCCCACAAGAATCCTAGTGGCTCTGTTCCAGGGGTGGCAAACCATGTCATACTGTCCCTTCCACATGGCCATTCATGATTAGGCATATAACCAGAATAATTAGGGGAAAATGATTTCATTGACATGGTAGTGTAAGACTCTAGTGAGGAGAGCCTTAGTTTACTGGAGACCCTCTGAGTAAACCACATGGAGAAGAGAGATCACTGCAAAAACAAGAGTAATCTTTAATGTTCCAGCATGCTGAGGCCATCCTGTATCCCAAAAGGAGAGGTGACCCTGCACAACTTGTTCAGAGGACATCTATCAGTCTCTAGGGTTAGCAGCCATTGGGCACAATGTGACTGGCAGAACACTGATTTCTTAAACTGATTTGGAATGAGGTGTCATGGACTTCCCTTGTCTGTAGGTGGCAAGGGTTGGTCTGTCCTGTGGAATATGTCTAAGAGCACTGGGCCTTCCCCATCTACAGGTGGGTTCATTCCCCTGTGTCCTGAGGAATGTTAATAACCCTCTTCCACAGGCAAGTGTCCCATGACCTTTTCTAAAGTTCCTGAGCTGACCAGGAATGTTAATTAGTCTCTCCCTTGGGAATGGGGGGGGCAAGTATTCAAAAGTTCCTCTTCAGTAGATTTGCTATATATATATATATTGTACTTTGAAAGTCACATTTCTACCAGAGCATCATTCAGGTTGGTTTGTGAGGCTTCCTGTTGCTTCCTCAGTAAGACTGGATCTTATATTCTAGGCAAGGGATTTTAATGAAATTATTCCACTATCTTGATCCTCCAGCATCAACAAAATAAATCCGAAATAAAATTAGCTATTTATAACATATGATATTCTATACTATTAAGAAAGGAGATTCTATTGGTTGACTGTAAAAATAACTTTCTTATGGACTTCTCATTACACATGGTAGCGTATAGTACTCTAAGATTAATTTGATCCTCAGTATAATACACTCATTATGCTTTGCCTTTCTGTATTTGATGAAACCTATTTGCTATCAAGACTATCCCAGTTAAAGTGATTACAATCAGTTCCAAAGATGTGTTTTGATTGCGATAACTAGATCAAATGTTCATTAATATTGAAGTCAGAGCTCTAAATCTACTGTTCTTTCTTCATTTACTTTATTCAAATTTTAAACATTCAGATAAATCCTAACTAAAACCCATCCAGAAATAAAAACTAGCCTCATGAAAATAAGATGTAAGAATTCACAAAAAGCTAAAGTAATGGAAACATATAGTCTTATGAGAGAGGAAGGCAATGGCTGTCCTGTTGTAGTAGAAGGGCACGCTGAACCTTAAAGATATTTGCCATTAAACCTTTGACATAAATTTTTTCATTAGCCCATCTCTCTCCCTCAGCATTTTTTATTAATTATTCCTTTGCATTATCTTTGCTTGATTTTTAGCAGCAGATAACTTACATTAATAGAGATACCTGTGAGAATATCTCAGAAAAATCTCTTAAATATATAATTGTTGCTTTATATACAGAAGGTAGATTCTCCCTTTTATTGAAAATTTTAACTATCTATGTACAAATCAATAAGGTTCGTTTAAAAATTATATCAGATAGTTAAGGTAAAATAGCTAAAGAGATGATTTTCTTTAAATATTAGGCAACGAATGTACATTTATTTAGAGATGCAGACTTCACTGGAATTTACATGATGAAGATAGCTGTAGGTGTAAGAAATGCAGGTTCTTTAATCTTCCTTTACTTTCTTCTGATTATATCAAAAGTATAAATGAATCATATTGAATCTCACCAGTGTATAGTCATGTTGACTCTTCAAATTTCTTTTAATTCTTATATTGATGGATTCGTGAATTTTATCAAACATAATTTCTATTTAAATGCTCTTCTATTTCAGGTTTAAATAATATCACCAGTTAAAGAAAAATACCTTTTGGGGTCAACATATAGTTCTAAATTGGGTCTATCATGTAGTAGTTGCCAATTAATCTCTACTCAAACAGACCCAGAGGCCTTGCTACCCACCCCAGTGTTCTGGGTTCTTGAATGAAAGATGTGCACACACATAGCTTTATATCTTAGTGTGTCCTAAACAGCTCAATGGCTGAGCTATTCCTAAACATCTACATGGTTAACAAAATCCCTCCAATATTCCTGAATTATTATTTACTAAAATCTACATTCTATTTTTGTTGTCTTAGACCCAGTCAGGGGCCCTCTGGGACCATTCTTCCCCAGCTATTGCATGTTTGCTCTCTCTCTGTACAGAATGTTACATGTTAGCTGTCTATCTTCCTATACTGCTAAGGTGTGGCTACTATTCTTTTAACAGCATGGTGGCTTTTTCTTTTCTCCTCCCTTGGTCCCTTGCCTGAGAATCCTAACATTCTCTTCTCTGTCCTCTTGTCCAGTCATTGTCTTCTGGTGACTTTATTTACCTATCCAAAACAACTAGAGACCCTCAGTGCAGAATCTAGTGTAAATTTGGGGACCTCACTAACACAATATAAGTGGTAGACCAACCACAACACTATTATGTACCTTTTTGCAATGGAAAACTACATAAATGTGTAATGCTTTACCACGAAATATATTAATATGTATGTAGAAATGGAAAATGCTTTGTTCTATGTGCTATGTTGAGTTAGGTTGGCTGTAAAATGTTTTGAAAGTATGGTCATATTTTAAAATAACATGTAAACTTCTCAGGACTATAAAAGTCCTGGATAAACGATGATGAAGCCATTAATAGTTGACTGTAACCTGAGATTACAGGAAAAGAACAAATGTCCATGCCATGCCTTTTATCTTCAGGGAAATATTTTTTTCATGTTTAAGAATTTATTTTGGAATAGAAATAATTTCTCTTCCATGCTGAAAGACTTAAGTATAAATCTACTGCTCCAAAGTTAAACAGAAAAACCTTAATGGAATCAAAACTTCTAGGTTGTTCTCTACCTGGTGTTTCTGGCTTAATTCATACCCTGTCTTCTAGGCTCTAACCTCAGTCTTCTACTTGGATTCTATTTTTACACCACTGTACATTCCTCACAAAATGTCATAGAATCTGTTTTTCTCTTACTCACAGTCCATTTTATGCAAGTAATTTTGACTTTTTCTAGAAATTCATTTATGAATCACTAATTCTTTAGGGAGCTACCTCTATTATGCTACAACTAAATTCATCCCTTTGTTACACAGATCATTATCTCTTCTGTGTTAAACAGAACAATTAAAGGTCTTCATTTGTTTGCATAGTTTGTTCATTTTTCTTCATGTTCTACAGTCATTATGAGAAGAAAAATCTATATAATTTTGAATACTAGGGAATATTACAAAGGTATATTCATATATAAAAATCTTTCTTTAATAAAATTTAATAAATGAATGCAGGTAAAACCTGTTTTAATATAGGTGTGTGTGTGTGTGTGTGTGTGCGTGTGTGTTATATTGCAAGGATATATATTTATCAAAAATTTTTGATTAGAGAAATTAAAGTATATATTAACAAGGGGGACTAGTTTAGCTGTCTGAAAATCACCGATAGAAAATACTGTGTGACTACTATCACATTTGAGAAATTGATTGTATTTTTTAATGCCAAAATATAGATCAGAAAAGGTCAAAAATTGTTTTACAACATTCAGGATGTGTCTGTATTCATAAAGTGCTTGCATTAAATGAAATATGCCATTAGTTCTATCTCCAGCATTACATGAAACATATTTAGTGAGATTAAAGATCATCATCAAGTATAGAGAATTTAAAGATAGTCTTGACTATATCACTTCTGGGTTCAAAGAATATAACTAAGAAAAAAGAGAAACAAGCAAGCAGCAAAAAAAAAGAAATATTAAAAATAAGAACATAATACAACAAAGAACATGTACACATATATAATCATTACACATTTCAACACATAAGTTAGATGTCTGCAAGGCATATAAATAAACATTATATAAAAGAGGTAATAGTCTTTATTTTGTGATACTACTTTCAATTTTATTTCAATATCACAGGTAAATTTTCTACATTTCCTATTTCATTACTTATAGCTTCTTTCTCCAGAAGGCAGTAGCATATTTTTCATTATTTGCAAAACATTTAAAAATTTGTTTATGCTGATATACTAATAAAATTCTTCCAGGCATACCACTGCATACCCTGCAGAAACAAACATACTAACTAGAGTTTGTAATACACTACATTTTATGTAGTACTTGAATGAATTGAGAGAGAATGAACTATGCAATGTATCTGCCATAAAGATGCTTTAATGTATTTACTAATAGAACATTGGAAGAAATAGTTCATCTGCTGATAGAAAAATTGGCAGCTTGGTGAATTTCTAAACACAAATCTAGCTGCATGGCTGAATTTTACAAAATAACTGATGTTTATCCAGTGACTTTTATAAAGAATATATATGGCTACCCACTTGTTTGTGCTGAAATATTGAAATCCCTCACTGGGGATTTAACTTTATATTAAGTTTTTAAAAAGCACAATAAACTGAAAGAAAATAGAGACTATTTACTTTATATGAATTCTTTCAAACATAATTTCAATAATTTCAAGGTCTGATAAAAGTAACTGTACTAGAGTTAGTGCCCTATCTAAAAGAAATTAGTAATACTTCATCACATGTGGCAAGTCACAGTTGCTGCTGTTACCTCGTTATGTGAACAGTAAGGTAAACATTCTAAATAATGTTGCTCTTATTAATGAGGCTGTAAGTCATAATACTGCAGGTTTCAGTACAGAATCATTTCTTTAGCAGTCCAATGTCAGTTTCTTCCTCATACAATTTGACCCATTATTTTTATATAAACAGTCAATGAGAGGAAAGAAGTATCATTAATTAAATTCTTTAAGACAATATTTAAAAATTTACAAGTACAGAACAATGAGATCTGGCTATTCAATACAATGTCAATCAATCTTTCATCTAGTCAATTTAATTATTTTCTATAGAGTATTTTGCAATTCTTTTTAGCCATGTATTTTCTAGATCTACACATATTTCTATAAAGTAAAAATATCCATGTATGTGTATAGTATAATTAGTACATGTTAGAGCTGAATTATAATCTCAAATTCATTTTTTCAAGATCCGAAAACAATATTCCTAAAAAGGGCTATGATTTTAGAGTGTCCTTTCTAAGAATCACATAATTTCAGTGAAATGACATTAAGGCTAGTGCCTTTAAGGGTAATAAGCTCATGAAGATATCTTCCCTGGATGGGGTTAAGTGCTTTTGTAAAAGGATTCTGTAAATAACCAATTCAATGATTCTGTATTTATTTTTCTAAGAAATAAAATTATGCTCAAATGCACAGTCATTAATGATGATAAATGAAGACAAATATGCTTCACTCTTCAAAACAAATTATAAAGTGACCTTCCTCATATATCACTAGAACAGAGTGTGTGTTTAAGATGAATAATTCTCAGTTCTGTATCATCCACATATTCGCCTTTATGAAAACTTTATTTGTGACAGTTTCTATTGTGATTTGACTTCAGTAGTGGTCAGGTCTCATAACTTCCCCAGTAGAGATTTTCCAACCACATTTGATGTGTAATTATACTCAGAGAAAACGAAATAGTATGAATCTTTGTCCTTAATCTGAAGAAGCCAATTTGCCTCAAACATTGCTTTGCTTCCAGCACTTTAAAACACTCTTGCTTATGTACAGAATTAGTTACACAATTTAGGCAAAAGGGAAAGACAATTAATTTATCTATGTCTAATTGTAGAGAGCTTTGACAATACTAATTTAGATCATTTCAAACCAAAAGACAACCTAGAAGCAAATAAGCAATTACTTTCCAATTGCTGACAAATACAGTAATCACTTTATCAATGCCACAGTCCACTTAAGTGGAAGAATGGGCAGTGCAAGACATATTCTCATTGACTGATATAGTCACATGGCAACTATCATCTAGAAAATTGAGCTCTATAAATTATAATAAAGTTTTATACTACTGCCATGATATTTAAACTTAGGCTTACCATATTTGATATATATGAGTATATATAACGAAAATCACATTATATTGTATGTTGGCTAGTTTTATATCAACTTGATACATGTAAATTCTATTGGAAAAGTGACCCTGAATTGAGAAAATAATCCCACAAGTCTGGCCAACAGAAGGCATAGATGACCTTTAAGCCACAGAAGTACTGAAAACCCCAGAATTGAATGAATCATCAGAAAGCCTGAGCTTTGGCACCTTTTGATAGGTTCAGAGTCCCTGAAGAGGGCTCAGGAAAGACTGTTGGCGATGGTTCAGCAAGTACAATAGATAACCCAGCTGAGTAGCAATGATGTTAACAGCTATAGCAGTAACCCAGACTGAACTTAAGAGACCAGATGCATATCCTATGACTAGCGACCCCAAAGAAATGTGACTGATTGACCATGCCCTTTGGCTTCTAGAAGACTGTGATTGAGAATGCTTTCCAGACATTAGACAATGAATTATTTAACTCTTTGATTTTGCTTTTCCTTTGCTCAGTTTGTGACTGTGCCCTGATTCTTTCTTCTTACCAGGAAGAAAATACTTAACTTATTATTTTTTTATTCATTTATTGGAGCCCTCAACTAAGAGCCTTTAGAATTTAACTTAGAATTTCATATATTAATAAGACTGAATATTTTCAAGAGACTTTGGAGTTTTAGAGAGACATTGAATATTCTAAAAAAGACTAAAGTTTTGAAGAAAACAAGGTATTTTAAAATTATCTATGTTTTATATTGTGATGTTGACATTATTATGTGATTATTATGTGATATTGGGATAAACAAGGAAGGAAAGTTCAGGTGAAGTGGCTAAATTTAAGTGAACTTGACACAAGTTGAAACCATTTTGGAAAAGAGGACCTCCACTGTGAAAATGTGCCCAACCAGGATGCCTGTGAACAAGCCGATGATGCATTCACTTAGTTGATGTTTTATTGGGTAGCTCCCAACTCACTATGGGTGAGTCTACCTCATAGCTGGTGGTCCTGGGTACTATACAAAACCAGACTGGGTGAGCCACAGGGCACAAGACACTAGGCATCACCCATCAAGGATTCTGATTTGTTTGCTGCCACGATTTCTGCCTTGAATTCTGAAAAGATTACCTTTGATAATAAACTACAATATTGAAGTTGCTTTTGGTTGGGATGTTTCTGCAATAGAAATATAATTAAGTCATAATATATTGACTATAAAAATAAACGAATTATATTTCATAATATCTGAAAGCCAGTGAATGCCAGCAAGAAGCAGACTACATTCTTTAGGCTGTTTAGACAGTATCACTCAGTCTCAAACTGACCTCAGCTTTTTTTATCTACATGTCTAGTAAAATCTTTGACAGCACCATCTTTGAGGACCATGGTATCTCTCTGATATCCAAAGCTATCTTGTCAGTGATGCTGATGCCAAAAAATGTATTTTATTATACTTTATAGATTTCAGAAAACCACAAAATTAGTATGAAGTAATTATAATTATTAAAAAGATTTCCAATTAATATCCATGAGCTATCCATTCTATTGGAACAAATATGTAGGGATTCTTACAGCATGTTTTAATGTTTATGATACTTTAAATGAACTTATAAACATGGATATTTCTAGAAATGAGACATAACGAATCAATGCTAGTTTTCCTAATTGAAGAATTTGCATATTTTTAGTTAAAAGTAATATCGTAGCTTAACATGCTGCTAGTTTTGCTTCTCCACATACTAGTTATAAATTTCTATTTGAATATTGCGTAGAGTTGGTGAATTTGCAGAGGAAGCACAAACAATTGAGTAGAAAAATGGGATGTGGGAAGGATTTGGGATCGGCTGGGGGAAGGGAAACCATAACCGGAATACATTGTATGAAAAAATATTTTAATAAAACAAGAAGAATTTAAGTTAGAAAACACCATACTTACTTACATACTTACTTACTTACACCATATTGTAAATCTTGGTTTAGAACTTATGTTCAATCAGTTTTCAGAATAGAAGAAATCTGAAACCAAATTTGATTACTATGATTTCCTGTAAGAAGCAATCATAGCATAAGCTAATAACTAGTAGATGATCTTTCTGAAATGACTTCGCTTTAGATTAATATCTAACAATGAAGCTATAATAGGCAAGGCCAAGGAGAAATTCATTTTAGGTAAAGAGTCTTGCTATTAATATGCTTCTGCTGTTGTTATTAATAAACATATGTGCCAATCACTAGATGTTAGCCCACTTTCTTTGAGCAGATTTCTGCAGATCTATGAAGATGTACTCTCTTACAATGAGCTTTTCATAGACAAATAGATGACTGCTTAGTTCTTAATGATGATCCTATAAGTATTCCTAAAATTATATCAGTGATTATTAGGCTCTTTTATAATGGAACTACTATCATATCCTTTTCTGATAGTCAAAACTGCAATGAGAATCCTGCTGGCTTCTAGATAGTAACCAGACTTTCTACTTCTCAAAGAACATTCCAAGAGGTTGTAAAACCATTAAGCAAAGATCATAAACAGGGAACTATGATTTATTATAGGTGCTAGTACAAAAGATAAAAGTTTTACTGAGTTTATCTATAAAAAATTTGTTAATAACTTAGGTATGGTTTTTAACTTTCAGTGAACTCATGGAGCTAAGACAGGTGATGAATGTTTAGCCAGATAATTACTCCTAATGGATATGCATGTAAACTTTCATTGTTGTAAACTTCTCATTCGATTTATGATTTGAATTTGTATTAACCTGTGATGAAATCTTTAACATGTGATCATGTATTCTGAAAGATGTGTAAGTGCTGAGGATAAAGAGTCAGACCTGAAGAAGAGAATGTTTTAGATCTGAACGTGTTAGAACTGAACTGAGGATGATTTATTTTTTTGGTCAGGACACGAGAGATTTTTTTAGAGAAAACTGAACTCATGAAGAACTTAGAAGGATAGGCATAGCATTGGGAGAAAAGGCATTGAAAACAAGAGAATTATTGTGACATCAGAGCAGGAGGAGAGAGCAAGATTGAAAGGAGAATGCAGAGTGGAATAACTTAGAAACTATAGGTAACATAAAAAAAAAACTAAGACAGCGATATACAGAATGAAGAGAGAAAGTAGAAAAAAAGGAGAAGCTGCAGAGAGAGCAGAAGCAGGCAGGCTTATCCTTACCATGGAATGGAAGAAACAGGTCTTTTCTTAATACAAGGCAGGCTTAGTCTTACTAAAAGAACAAAGCTTTCTTTTACAAACTTGGGTTTAATTCATTTAGCAATGAAAGTGTAGAAGCTTTTTCTTTCTCTATACAATAAAGATTGGAGCTCAGTTTTCATCCAGAATAAGTGAGTTCTTTCTGCACTGGTGCTTGGTCTTTTGCTCCAAATAAATATGTAAGCATAGATGTGTGTCTGTATGTTATTGTGAGAATGTCTGCAAGTTGGGCCAAACTGGTTTGAATGGAAATGTATAATTATGCACATGTTAATCTGTATATGAATTTATGTGAGTTTATGCATATTTGATTATGTAAAAGTTTATAATGGAGTCACAACTACACAATATTAAGACTGCAAATACAGCACTTATATGAGATCAGTGTTGGGTCAGTTGAACTCCATGTTGTGCTTGTGTGGAATGTTGGAGTCCAATGACAAGAGACCTTAGAATCATAGCATAAAAATCTGGAGTTGAACAGTTGTTCATATCAGCAGCAGTGCAGGTAAGTAAGATGAGACAGAAAAACTAGGGAATAAATTGAATGACATGCTCTTAGCCTCAGAATGATGCTTTCTTTACAAACGTGATTGACTTTAGAGCATCTTGCATGGTTCTCCAACTCAGATTATGAATTTATAATATTTATATGAAATTCTCTATTTCCTAATTTTAAGAAAAGTCATTAAATACCTTTACAGGAGGAAATAAATGAATTCAAATACCAACCCCTTAAAAACTGAAAGACAAATGTAGCTGAAGATGTAGTACATACTGAAGGAACAAGTAAAACACGACCAGCAAGTATATAAACAACTGGTTAATTTTATCTGTGAAATCCTAAATTCATAAGGATCCCACTATATATAATTCATTATGATAACTGCATTTTCACTTAGTAACTTATTTGGCTTTTTTTACCATATAATCATTAAAAAAGAGAGCATACAAAGCCATTGGGTATGGACTAAGAAATATCTGGCATAAAGTAGGTCTTTAAAAAGGCTTCTTCCCTCTCACGCTTTAAGATGTCTATGGCAATGAAAATTCTCAATAGTTAGCAGATAATTCTCTCTCTATCTTTCTCCTTTCATTGAAAATAGATTTTATTCTTACATAATATATCATAGTTATGATTTTCCTTCCCTGTACTCCTCTTGACTGCCCCCTCCTCCCCTGCCATCCTGATCTACTCCCTTTCTGTATCTCATCAGATAAAAATCTAAAAGATGAGTGTAATATAATATATAGTATGATAAAACAAAAATTTATACATTGGAATTGGACCAAACAAGAAATACAAAAAGTAAGCACAAGAAACAGATCCATTATTTGCAAACTCATGAATCAAAAAAAAGCCCCATTAAATTGGAAATCATGATATGTATACAATGGACCTATAGGGTGAAAAGAGAGAAGAAAAATAGAAATAGAAAATAAAAATAGAAAATAGTAATATAAAGTAAAAAGAAATAAGAAAGCAACATGACATAGTACTATGCAAAGGAACATCAAGAGATGCCACTGAGTTCATTTTCCATTGGCTACATTCTGGGAGGTATGAAGCTTACACTTAACAGTGGTTTATTCACCCAGTAAGAATATTTGGTAGAAAGAATATTTTCATTTAAGAAAGTACAAAGTACAAATGACGTATGGGTTAGGAATGAAGGCATCTGTCCACTAGTCCCCTGAGCTAAAAGAACACATCTGTTGCAGACCATGCATGTTTTGTGCATGGTACAGCAGTCTTTGCTAAATTCACAAGGCTTTGATCATTTTGATTTAGAGGGTTTGGTTTTCTTGGATCTTCTTCTCTTTCCCCCTTTCTTCTTCTGGGTTTCTTGAGCCCTGAGTGGTGGGATCTGATGGAGTGGTGGGAGTCTAGCAAGCAGTGGGAAGAAAAGGAGGAAGAATAACCTTAGAGGGTTTTCATAGGTGAATTTAACTGATTCACGTTGCATTTTTCTCAGGTTATTAATTGAAATTTATGAGCAACTGGTGGATATGCAATGTAGAAAATGCATGATGATAACATGTGCATTGGTTAATACCTAACAGTTTATTAAATACATGGTATGTTTTCAGAGTAAGATAAAAAAATGTATCTTCTTTTCAATACATGCTCTTCCATTACTTCACATCCTTATTCCTCTAAATATTAGAGAGTGAGAAAAGTATAGAATATGCTATTTATATTATTTATATATATATACATATACATCATATGTATATATATACATATATATATATATATACACACATATATGTGTGTTGCATATAAAGTTAGAAAAGTAAAGTGAATGAAATGCAACAAATATTTAGTCACGTCAAAGCTTTGAATACAGAACCAAATAGTGAGCTAAAGTGGTAAAATTAACCTGATTAGGAGAATACTCAAGGGACTATATGCATTTAGGTTTGGTAGCCATTTTTTAAGATATTACATATCTGCCTAAGGGGGAAAATACTACTTACCTTCCAAGTGATTTTAAATTCTCAAGTTTAGGCTGTACTTTAGTTTAAATGACTAAGGAAAAATAATGCATCCTCCTTATCTGGAGTTAACAGTTGAATATGTTGACATGCTGAAAAAATGGATTTGTTTTTACTTTCAATTCAAAGGTCAAAGACAGAAAACCCTCAAATCCCAGAACAACTGAGTAATTTTGGTTTCGACTGGCATAATGTGTCCTCAAAGGTCATGCTGTGTTTTCATAATGAGTATAGACATAATAACTTCTGCTATGTTTGGAGTTAGGTCAATTGAAGCGTTATAAGTGCTTTAGTATTAAAGAATTTGGCAAAGAAATAGAAATCATTTGACAGTTTATGTTACTATAGAGCAACAATTAAAATACTCTTTCTAAGGCTAAATATCACTAATGAAGGGAATAATTCTCAAATATTTAAAAATGCAGTACATTCTTATCTACATTGTCTCAATATACGTGGGGATATTTCTTGCTTGCCTTCATAATAAAAATAGATTTTTTAATCACATTTACATAAAATTAGTGTATATTATCTGGCTATTTATGATGAATGACAATAGATTTCCCATACCTCAAGCTGCAGGGAGAAGACTCCCTCTTTTATCCTATGTAGGCCCCTGCACACATTTGTACATACTCTCTCAAAATCACACACAGACACACACACACACACACACACACACACAAATAAAAGTAGATTTGAATAGTGTTCCCAATTCATTTCAAATAAACAATTAAAATTTGAATTTTAACTTTGTATAAGTCTCAGAATAATATGGTAAGACAGGTAAATATTATATTCTAGGCATCTTTTTAGTAAAAGACCAAAAACATCACATTTGGGATATTATATAATTCTTTATTTGTGGTGACTCTGTTTTCTCAAGGAAGAATTTGATATAATATCAGGAAATAGAATTCTGTGTATGTAATGTTGCTGTCCTGAAATATCCTTGAAAAACAGTTTTATTAAGTTCTCAAAATTTTTCACATAGCCTAGAGTTCAGAGAGATAATTTTATTCCTGTGAAAACAACAACAACAATGACAACAACAACAGCAAAAAAAAAAAACTGAGCTAAAACATGAATGTAATTAGTTTAGCTTTCAGAGATTAGAAAAGAGTTTTCCATGGAGTAAACGAAGCAATATGGGAATAGAAGAATCTTTAAATACATTAATTAATTTTAAAAATTTGATAAAACTATGAGTGTATTACAGTATAGCATGATGGATTAGTTAGGTTCTGGAAGCCACACAGCTTAGGAGCCCTTAGTCTCAGAGTGTTGCTGTGTCACTATGAGATACTTCTCTAATTTAATGAGTTATTGTTTTTAAGTTTATAAAATTAAATATTGCATTATATAGTTAAAGTACACATTAACAGAATAAAATGCATTACTGCATTTAAAATATTTAATGATTTTGTCAGGGACATAGCATCAACATACAATTATTATCATATCATGTATATGTCTTCAAGATTGTAATACTTGCAAAATCCTGCGCCTAGTGTGAGCCAGAAGACATCTCAAGATAATGAGATAAAAGGTAATGAGAAAGTTAAAAGATGAAATCATATATGTTATAAAGTATATTTAATTTTTTTAAAGTTATTTTGGATTGTCTAGGAAATACAATAGAATTTATAAATATATTTAAAATTTTTCAGGCACTGATTTTTTTTTACTAAGGTAGCTCAATGACACTTAGTTGGAGAATATATTTGAAGAGAAAAAATTATTAAGCTATAATATACCTCCTGGTTTAGGTAATTCTTCATAGAAAAATTTACAAAGGCAGAGATTGTTAAAGAAAAGGAAAAGACCACAGAATTAGAGTTCAAAGGTTGATCATTATTTATACCTATAGGGATACAAAGTGAGTTGTAACTAAGGAAGCCATTCATGTTTCTGCCTATGAATCATTGGTAGGGTACACTGAAAATGATTAGAATGATAGACAGAATCAGACTGAAATGTGATTGCTGTTGGTACTAAAGGAATTTCAATTTCCATATTAAAATTTTTCTAATACATTGAGCAAAATTCTTAGTAACTTTCTCATGTTGAGTCCTCTTATTTAAAAATTATTCTGTGAGTATTTTCTGAGGTTATTGTAGAGATAAAAGAAATAAAAATAAAAAAAATTCTTAATGGAATTTTCTTATTTTTAAAGAAAAAGATTTTTTTTTGTCTTGGCAACTTACTTTTTTTTTAACAGAACTTGCCTCGAGTTTATTTGTAAAAACAGCATAGGACACTGGTCATCTGCAAATAGTGTGTGGGTAGGTGTGTCACGGCAGTCCATCTGTCTTCACGTTGGCAGGAGCCTTTTCTATGGAAACTTCACAGGGACCTGGGCACCTTTGGGAGCCTGGGCTGGAGCTGCAGCCTGGGCCTTAGCTGGAGCTTTAGCCTCTGCCTTGGTTTGAATTTTGGGCTTTGGTTGGCAGAGTCTATGACCCTTGGCCATGTAGCTTCGAATCTGCTTCCCAAGCTTGGGGTGAGCGATGAAAGCCAGGCGGCTGAGTTTGTGGCTGGGGCCCTTTGACATCTTGGGCTTGATGGCCTCTGCGCGTGCACTCACTGCCTTTGCATTGTTGGCCTGCATCTTCTTCAGGCCTTTCTTGTTGTGCTTCTTGGCAAAGCGCATGATCCTCAAGAAGTTGGGGTCAACCCCCTTAAGAGACTCGTATCTTTGTGATCGGGGTTTCTTGATGCCATTTCTGTGCCATTTGCGGGACTGGTTGTGTGTGGTGTGGTTCTTGGTCTCGGCCATGTCTGCACGGTAACCGGCGGCTTCCACAGCGCCTGGGACCGGAAGCAACTTACTTTATTTTAATTAATTTTTTGATACATGCAGATCTATGTCATTTATTTCCACTCCTGCATAGAATTCTATTTGGGGCATAAATCAAAGCTCTTTATCCAGCATCCTACTGAAAAGCAGCATATATTTCTTTTTAAATTTTTTAAAAAATTTAATTGGTTATTTTATTTATTTACATTTCAAATGTCATCCTTCTTTCTGGTTTCCCCTCCAAAAAACCCCTATCCCACTCTTCCCCCCTGCTTCTATGCAGGTAGGGTAACACACACACACACACACACACACTTCCATCTTACCTCCCTAACGTTCCCCATGCTTGGTCATCAAGCCTTACAGGACCAAAGGCCTCTCCTCCCACTGATGCCCAGCAAGGCCATTCTCTGCTACATATGCAGCTAGAGTCATTAGTCCCTCCATGTGTGCTCTTTGGTTAGCAGTTTAGTCCCTGGGAGCTCTGGTGGTGGTTGGGGGTCTCGTTGGTTGATATTGTTCTTTTTATGGGGTTGCAAACCCCTTCAGCTCCTTCAGTCCTTTCCCTAACTCTTCCGTTGGGGATCCAGTGTTAAGCCCAATGGTTGGCTGGGAGCATCTGTCTCTGTATTTGTCAGGCTCTGGAAGAGCCTCACAGGAGACATCTATATCAAGTCTATATCAGGTTCCTGTCAGCAAACACTTCTTGGCATCTGCAATAGTGACTGTGTTTGGTGACTGTATATGGAATGGATCCTCAGGTGGGGCAGTCTCTGGATGGCCTTTAGTGGATTCACTCAATAACAAATAGGGTATCATTCAGTATATGGCATCATAAAACTTTAAAATTGCAAAATAGAGAAACATGGTGAGTTGTATCTAAAAATTTCAAACGGTCTTTCCTTGGTCTTTTGTTCTTTTTCTCTTCCTTCTGGTTTTGAATCTTTGGTGAAGTTTACTATATATTTAATCCATCCATTTCATTGACTTTTTTTAAATATAAGCAAATCATAACATGCAGGGACTCTACAACTGCACTGGAAAAAAATAATTCTCAGCAGAGAAATTTCTAGTATACATGATGTCATGATGCTTCTTCAATTGGATCATTGTCTAACTCACATTAGGATATATTTCATTATTTAGACAATATTTACTTATAATTATTAGTGAATTATTTATGTCATATGTTGAATTGTATGGCTTTAAAAATATTACATTGAAATCTCAGCCTTATGATGTGACATTATTTTCAAATAGATAAGACCAAAGCTAACAAAATAAGAAAAATAGACTTTATCTACTCTTCAGTTGAGGGACATCTAGGTTGCTTCTATTTTTTGCCTATTATGAATATAGCTGCTATGAAAATATTTGAACAAGTGTCCTTGCAGTCTTATACCCAAAGGTGTGCTTTCACTTGAGTTTTTGGTCTTAGACATTTTGACATTAGAGGTGGAATTTCAGAGATGTTTTGATCTGCATTTCCCAGATGACTAAGGACATTGAATGTTTCTTTAATAGTTTTTTGGCTATTAGAGATTCTTCTGTTGAGAATTCTCTGTTTATCTTCACACCCCAGTTTTTAATTAGGTTATTTGGCTTGTTTGATGTCTAAAAAAGAAATAGAAAAAAAGAAAGGAAAGAATGAAAAATCAACTTAATATCAAAATATAGTGAGCCTCAAACCAAACGATTTCTTATTTTAAGATTATGAAGAAACAAGAATAAAATCTGGTATGACAAATGATAAGACAAATACACTACAAAGGAAGGAAAATCAAACATTCCTGCCAAACTACGGAAAAGTATGTCGGGCAAGGGAGAGTTTCTTCCCCTAGCACATCCCTAATGACAGCTTGACTTAAGTGTTCAGCCTCAAATTACGATGCCATGGCAATCCAGGGAAATTAAAATAATTTTTGAGGCCCTCTTCAGAATAGATAACGTTCTCTTGTTGATCACATGGGCATGAAAATTATGCTGTCCCACAAGGAAGAATTAAGTCATGAATGTCACACTGTAAAGGCCAAGCTCTCCAAGCAAGTTGTTCATCTTCATTCTGAGCCCAGTGTGCTGACCCCATGTGATAGATCACAAAGCACACATTATAGAGCTCATCTGGGAAATTCCTCTTGATTTACGCATAAAGCTTTATTTTTAATTCCATACTAGATTCTTATGGTAAAAAAAAAAACATGGTTAATTAAACATATATATACCAATCTGAGTTCTCTGCTATGGATAACAATAAAATATAATAAGTATAAAGGAAAAAGGAAAAGAGTAAAGCTTGTCCATATGAACTATTATTTTTCAAATGAGAATAGAAAAGAAATAATATTAAAGTGGGGCTAAATACCACCTGTTCTAGGTTCCCTTTGTGAATAAAATAATGACAAGCAATGTAAATGATATCGTCAGTAAACATCTGCTGATCGAAGGGACGATGTAATCTATGATCCTCATGCTTTGATCTATTCTTTTTTTAAAAATGTAAAGTGGGGCCTCAGTAAACACCAGCGAATGTGTGGAAGGTCAGTGCTATTCTTGTACAGCGACTCACTTAAAAGTGCTATTAGTACCTTTTTCTGCTAGGTGACAGTGGACTCTAGTTATAGAAAATCAAATGATCAATATTATGTGGGATTTTAAATTTTTTGTTCAGATTTATAGTTGTTTCTATGACTCTTAATGAAATGAGTCAATTTGTATCCACACTGTATGCTTTGGCATTTAGCATACATATCAATTGGGATGTGAGGCAAGAAATTATGAATTCACCACTGTGAATAAATCAAATGCATATAAGTGAAGGTCTTTTTCACCCATTTTGTAGAGGTTTCATTTGTAGCATAATCATTATAGATAGTGCTTATATATTTAAATGATCAATGCATACACATCAGGTTCATATTCAATACATTAGATTGAAATATTTATATCATTCAATTAAAAATGCCATTTTGTTTCAAGTTGACCTAGTCTCTCCAATTAAACATGAAAAATCAGATAAAAATGTCACTTGAAGAAAATTTTCACTTTACCCATTTCTTCTTCCTCAGTATGTATGTCTTATTCCATGATCACAGTATTACAAAAAATAACTGGACAGAACACTGATTGCAAGCCATCATCGAAATGTTTCCTATGTGCAGTGACTAGGCAGGAAATTTTCATTTCATACACCATTTGAGACAAGCTGCAGTGATTTTGCAAAAGTCAGTAGGCTTAGGAAAGTTAATGATGAAGAAAAACATTTGTTTTCATTATTTTGAGAAAGTACCTGACTGTTTAAAACTTGAAACTCTGTAAGTTAGTTAGCCATGACAAAATGTAACTTTCTTATTATTTTATTCAATAGGATTATTTTCATATATATATATATATATATATATATATATATATATATATATATGAAAACCCACTAAAATAGTAATAAAGTTACACCAAGGCTCAGATATGAAATGTATGTGATTTGTAATAGTAAATTAATTAACTCAAATTGTCTCACATTTCATATATAAGATACTTAAAATGGTTTCATTTAGTAACTATTTACTTCATTATACTAATGAAAGTTTAAAACATATCAGCAAAATTATATTTATTACCCTGAGCTATGATTGTTGAGTAGTTGAGTACAATAGTTAAGGTACAATTGGTTATTTGTTTGCAATGTTGTTCAGAAGGAGCACCATGTCTTAATCCCAGTCAGCTATTTACTCATTATTTAAAAAAAAGAATATATCACTCTCTGGAGTACTTTGTAACTAAGCTAGGAGAGATGACAGGTTAGGTGAACATTTATTAGTTTTTTTTTAATTCTGTTGTTCCCAGTATAGGGTTGATTTATCACAACAAATCTTCTCAAGCCTAAGTACAAATGTTTAATCTACTTATAGTTATAGAACATAATAGTCATATAGTGGTTTCAAGTAAATACAATTTCCTCTCACATTTACTTTATGTTCCCTTAAAGATATTTCTTTCTCCTTTTTATATATCCTAACTAAAATACAACTGCCCTCTTTACACACTTCCTGTTCATCCTTTCAGTCTCTCACAAGTCTCCATTCACCAATTCTTTCTATGCTCTTCTACTTTCAAATGGAGCCTTTGTTTTCTTCAATCATAACTGGGATGGGAAGGTATTTTTCTCTCTCTCCCTCCCCACCCTCTATGTATATATGTGTGTGTATTCACCAATATAAAAATAAACTTGCTAGGTACACGTTTGACACTTATGTTTACATGGTTTCTGTCTGATTACAATGTATCTTATAACTAATTAGAGGACTCATTATAAGGAAAGGCTAACTGTCTGCTACTCTCTGACTGTCTGACTTTCTGTTTATCTGTTTTACACACTCAGCACACACACACACACACACACACACACAAACAGCACTGTTATTAGTTGCTTGTAGTTGTATGTCTAAGTGTAGGATCCTGTGAGATTATCCCTCTTCCATGTTCAAATGTCCATTGACATTGCTATAGTTCTGGTCTAAAATGTTTAATCATTTCTAGGACAAAATGCTTCACAACAAATGTCCTGTCTTTAGTTTGTTTTGGTGGTTTTGTTATTTTTTAATTTAATTGAATTTGCTTTCAATCTTTCCATCTACTCTTCTGTAATGTTCCCAGATTCAAAGATACAAAAGCCGTAATCTTGATTGCCAATTTTTGCCAACCTGTTCAGATCTGGTTTGCTAGATGGGGCATCTGAGAATCCAAAATAATGGAACAGAGTACAGTAGATACTAGAAACTGCCTTACTTAAGTTTCGTAGTGCTTTTACACACAAATGGAACAAAGAAAATAACTATTCAAGGAAAGTGGCTTGAGTTCAGAAAAACATGATCAGAAAAATATGTAAATCAATGCCATTAAGCACATACTAAATACTGACAGCAGCCTTTCCCAGAACATTTCTCATGACAGACCTATTTATACAAACTTGACTGGCACATGCTATATATTATATATTGAAAATAATCTAAGCAAAGCAGAAAGCCATATCCAGATTTAGGGTACTCTGACCAGAATGAGTTCTATATCTATGTTTTGATATTCAATAAGAATTAACATGCCTTATAAATTTAATATAAATGTTTGTCACAGGAGGCACTAAATCATGTCCAAGAACAATCCAGAGAACAAAATGCCCCTGAGGATAAAGGACCTTCACTTTTATATCTGGGAGCCTCTCTCACAATTCCCCAAGACATTGTTCACCACGCCATGCCATGGTGAACTTGGATTGTAACTTGGGCTACCCTCACCAACTATTATAAAGGAGATTTCTAGTGTCTGATTACATAAATTTTTTTAGCCTGTGGTTTGTAAGAGAACACTGTCAGCCCAAGAGGCATATATAAATTATAATTTTAGATGGCTATAAACTAATATAATTCCGTAAGGCTTTATAACACAACTTTAGTATTATTTGTCAATTATCTTTCCATCTTCTTCTGTATTAATTTCTACTGCCACTCTCCCTGGTTCAGCTCCCATCATCCTTTCAATTTGCTGCATTCTATTGATAATGACAATGGATATTTTTGAGGTATTTCTTACTACACTTCCATCATTCCCTTTCCCTTTCTCCCTAGACTTGTGAATTCTTTGTATATTCTGGATATTAAACTTTTATCACATGTGTAGCTGGCAAGGGATTCTTTTTAATTCTGTGGGTTGTTTCATTGACTGATTGTTCTTATCTTTAAATGTTTCATTCTTAGAAACATTTTAGCATCAAGATGTCCTGCTTTTCAACTGTTGTACTTAATTTCTGACAAATGGAATCCTATTAATACTCTTATACTACATCTGTATTTCATAAGTTACTGCCAATATTTCCTTTTTGATTATTCAAATTCAGGTCTTTGATCCACTTGTACATAGTTTTTGTACAGTATAATATACACTGGTATATTTCATTAACATTATCTATGTATTATAAGGTTACTTCATTCGAAATATATCTAAAAAGTAGTGAAATTATACTTAAACTATATGCTTATATTAAATTTATTTTATTTATTGTATCATTTATTTCCTTACAAAATAGTGTTTGTATCATATAAACAGTATTATTGTTTTATTGAAAATAATTTTAATTGTCTTTTAATAAATGACTTAGTATAGAAGTATAGCACAAGTTTTAAAATAAAGTTTGCTATTTCATTTTTGAGAGTTTTCAATTATAGATATATATAAAATATTCTACATGAAAACACACACACACATATATATATATATATATATATATACATGATTCCTTAATAGACAATGAATTTCTTTTTTCTTGTATTGATATACAAATGCCATTATATATGCTATATTATATGTCCATCAAAAAAAATTCGTTGGATTGATGTTACGTTGGCAGGATTTTATTGAGAGTTAATAAATAACCAACAAGAACACTATCAGAAGAACATCAGTTCAAAAAAAGATGGCTGGCCTTTTAAAGGTCAAAATTATGTTAATATTTAATAACCTACTTAAAGTGAAGGACTTATATAACTAATTCAACAGAAATAAATTTTATGCAGAGAGAGCCACAGTACAATATTGTTGACCATGATGAAAATAAAAGGCCTATTTTAAGTTATTAATATGCACTGCATGCTTGATGACTCATTACGGAGAGGAAATTATTACTGTCCATTAAAGAATTAGCTTTCACACAAATGGAAAAGTTGATTAGTTCACATCAAAGTAGCTTATTTCTAAAATTACAAAATTAATGAATGTATGAAATATTTAATTTCACACATAAATATCTGTGAAGAGAAATTAATTGTTTTATACAATAAAAGTCATTTGTTTTACATGCAGGCTCAACTATTAAATCTGAATTCATGATATACTTCTGATAGAATTCACTAAGGTCAATTTACAGCAAAGATTAAATATTTCAATTGATTTGTGGAAACTGATTTTAATGAGATCTTAAAATAGACATAGATATATTACCATTAAAGTTATTAATGTTTATTTTACACCTTAGAAAACATTATTTTCATGGAGAAGGATGTATTATATTCAGTTTATTTTATAGAAATATAGACAAAAATGGTACATGCTGTCAAGGTTTTAAAGAAACTATAGAAAATGTATAGATTAAATTTAAATAAACATGTCTATTTTATAGAAGCACACCATAATATAGAATAGGATAGGATAGGATAGGATAGGAGAGGAGAGGAGAGGAGAGGAGAGGAGAGGAGAGGAGAGGAGAGGAGAGGATAGAATAGAACAGAATAGAAACATAAGAATTTGATACTTTTAGTTTTCTTATGTAATGAGTGTATCTGGGCTTAATATCCTGTGTCATCATCAATTTAGTATTCTAAACATTTTATACCAAGTTTTTATATGATATTTTTATGGCAAAGTATTTTGTGATATTTCAATGATATTATAGTCAATATGATAGATATATCTATACTTTCATTATTTAAAACTTTAACATTGGCTTCCACAAATAAATACTAATTTTAGTTCTGTAGAATAAGAAAAGTCAGCCGGGCAGTAGTGCCACACGCCTTTAATCCCAGCACTTGGGAGGCAGAGGCAGGCAGATTTCTGAGTTTGAGGCCAGCCTGGTCTACAGAGTGAGTTCCAGGACAGCCAGGGCTACACAGAGAAACCCTGTCTCGAAAAGCCAAAATAAAAAGAAAAGTCTCATGGAAATGAACTGAGGTAATGTAAGCAAATGATTTCAAGTAGTGATCATATATATATATATATATATATATATATATAATGTAAAATTATATATTCATGCACACATTCATAGATGTAAATTTATGTATAAATTAATAATAGTATAGAGAGCCATTATGATAATTTTCTTTATATTTCAAGTCCAGCTGACCTTCTGGGAAATTTGTCCTTTGAGATAATTTGTGGACTATTGACTCTTTCCCCCACCTCCCTGGGAGATAGAACTTATATTTTAAACAGAGAATTTTATACACACACACACACACACACACACACACACACATACACACACACACGTATATGTATGTGTATGTATATATTACTATTTACAAATATGAAGTACATGTAAATTGTACCATATATACACAGACATTACATTCTGTATGCAACCATGTAAATACATGCAAATATATTTAACATTCAAATGCCACAATATATTAATATATGTATATATTTCACATAATATACTTATGAAAAAATATTTAAATATTTTTGGGCAATTTGTTTATGTATGTGTCTGAGTATGTGCATGCATATGTGTGTACATGTTGTGTGAGTGACTTCAAATACAACCGGATCTCAGAAGAGAGTGTTGATGAAATACACAATCAACTGAAGCCATTAGGGGACTACCTTGAGGTCCCTGGAGAAGGAAGTCATTCTACAAGCTCCTACTTCTTGGATGTTAGGCCTATGAAATCCAACAATTGCTGACATCAGCTGATTTCTTAAATACTTGAATAACATGCTAAAGAAGTGGCTCGTCTTTTGTGAGAGGTTGCAGCACAACCATGAAGTTGGAGTTCAGATTCTACTATTGGCTCTTTATTGTGTCATAATTCATTATATCAGACTATGAGATTCTTCTGTAGGCTGACAAAGATGTGTTATTTGTTCTATTTCATCCCATCGCACAATATTAACTTGTGAAATTAATTGATTCCTATGCTTCCATTGTGAAAAGAGAAAAATATGGAATACATGGGTACATTACATATAATCAATATCCAAATATCCATGTATATTTTTTATAAACCTACCCACATTTTTTATACTTTTAAGCAAAATATGAATCATAAAATGTTCCCTTAATTGGAACCTTTTGATAACCTGGGTGAAACCTAAACTTGAAAATCTATCTATAACCATTGCATTAAAATGTAAATTGTTTTCCAGTTAATAAAGTATTATGGGTTACGTTACGGTTCTTTGTAATATCAGGTAAAGGGCAAATCAGTTATTATGTGAATTCTGTACGCAAAATGCTAAAAAAAATTACAACCCATTTAAGTTGTGTTTTTATATAAGATATAAAAGAAAGAATAGCTTATTTTCAACAAACATTATATTTCTGGTTTTGTGATATTATCTGTATGTTTTCAGAAATGTAACTTTAAATGATACACATCAGATGTTGTGTAGAATGAAATAGTGATATTCTC
The DNA here is from genome assembly GCF_004785775.1 of Grammomys surdaster. Taxonomy (NCBI): domain Eukaryota; kingdom Metazoa; phylum Chordata; class Mammalia; order Rodentia; family Muridae; genus Grammomys; species Grammomys surdaster. Next base: position 3,868,265 of record NW_021604791.1, on the reverse strand, counting down.
CAGGGATGCTTGAGTGAAGTTCTACTTCCATGACATTTGAGACTAAAAGAAATGCTACATCTTAAAGAAGTAAGATTAGTGAAATCTCATAAGACTCAAGAAGAGCTAAAATAACGAAATTGTAGATCTTAGCAGGTTTAAATAGACTTAATTGTTACATTGGGTGCTCTAATAAACAGAGACAATATATGGTCCCCAGTTGTTACAAAGGTGATATCGAGAATTCTAGAAGAGACTGCAATTGGACATTATAACTCAAGTCAAGCCACCGGGGTACAGGAACCATGATTGTCTTGATCTAGCAAGGAAATCTGAGAAACAGGATGAGGGAATAACAAGCTACCTAATTCATGTTTCCTTGTAGCTTTCTTGGTACAAACACCCAGCCATGAGGCAGGGAGCAATGAGAAAAGACAACAGGTAAGAGGCCAGGGTCAAGAAGACAAGATCAAAACTGAAAAATTTTTATTATCTTCTTGTAAAAAAAAATCAGTTAAAATATTTAAAGTTAATATTTAAACTTTTAGGATATGTAATTCTGTCTTTATATGTTTCATTTGGTTAAAATGTTCAAATTCAATTGAAACATAAAAAAAAAAAAAAAACTTCAGATCAAAAGATACTTCTGTCACCATAGGACATAAAGTTGAGCTCAACATCTATCAAAAAAAAATACTTGGGCTATCGATACATCTTTGAAATTTCAAGGCTAGGGAGTCAAAAATAGCAAGATTCCTGGTTTACACTGCCCAGCCGGATTAGCTCATTTCAAATGTTTAATACCAGTTGAAGACATTGATTCAAGACATCAATAACAAAGAATGAATGCTAAATAACGAGTGCACACATTAATGCACATACACACACTCGTGCAGGCAAGCGTGCACAAGCACACACACACACACACACCACAAAGTTTAAAAAAAACCGATTGCTTATAAATTCAAAATATTATTGCCACTGTAATAAGCACGCAGGTGTTGGAGAGATGGGAGAAAAAGAGAAGTGAATGGTGTGTGCAGTATGAAGAGAGGAAATGATATTTGTTTGCCCAGGGCTTGGAAGAGACCACATCAAACCCAATGGTTCCATGTGGAGTTTATTCAGGAGATAGGACAAAGGTTGGGATGGGGGGAGAAGAAGAGGAAGAAGAGTGAGGTCAGGGAGTTCTGCTTATTTATATGGGTGATGATGTAGTCTCTTACAGGTAAGGGTAGGAGGTAGCCAGGTGGATTCTGGGAATGTATGGTTGATTGCCTTGGCAACGATGTGAGGGTTGCCTAGATGTGATGTCACTGTGTTCAGAGTCTGATACCAACAGGAAGAACTGAAGACTTAAAGTGGTGAGGATCAGCGTGGTGTGAGCAGCATACAGTCGCCTGAAGCAAGGGTGAGGTCTCAGCATGTGCTGTCTCTGAATACCATGTCTGGATCTGTGGCTCGGCAGCAATAGGGGTCTGGGTTAATGCCCATGGCCCTTGTTACCTCCCAAAGCCAGTTGGTCACACCTTGTCTGGGCTGTCTCCTAGGGCAATCTCCTTACCTGAGGGCTACACAGAGTTGGCCCCATTCATCTAAGGCTGCTGTACTAGGGAGAAAAAACCCTGCCCCTTTCCTGGGCAATGTGGGGGAACAGGACCCAAGGGTATGAGAGCATTAGAAAGGACTCTGCCTCTCACTTACTGTGAAGTGGCATGGGCACAGGAGAGATGTGTCCTGCCCACTGTCCCCATACCCCCTAACTACTCAGTAGCCCCTTTAGAGTGAAAGAGCTGGTTCTGGTGGGGGGCTTTGAGAGCCCCTAGCTAGCACAGTGCTGGAAGCCTGGCCCTTGCTGGCTATCTCTTGCTGGCCACCATAAGCAGGAGAGCAGGTCACATGCCCTTGTGGGATAAAGCAGGAGATCTGGCCATGGTGGTGCAGGTGCAGAAGAGCTGGCAGGATGAACAACAGAGCAACCATCCAGGCCCAGATCCAGTTCTCTCAGGTAGGCCGTCTCAACAAAATCAAATTTCCAAATTAATTTTCCAAAATCAGAAATGAGTAACATCCATTTGCCATAATTTGTCCTCAAGGATTAATACCATTATGAAGAAATTGAGGAAATTGAGAACAAGTTTTTGCAATTTGATCTGCACACTCTCTAGAAATACCAAATTATTGTCTCAAGCTATTACTATTTTTGATGATAAAAAAAATGAGATTGCATAGCCAATTTTTCTTTTGTAAGGCTTATAATCTGCGTGGTGTACGAATCTGCTGTGCCCTGGGGTCCAAGCAATTCAGTGTGAGCTCTTAAATATCCTATAAAGACCAGGCTGGCCTCGAACTCAGAAATCTGCCTGCCTCTGCCTCCCAAGTGCTGGAATTAAAGGCGTGCAGCACCATTTCCCGGCTACAAGTTTCTTTAATTAAGCTGTATTTGTATAAATAACTGTAAAATTTGAGAATTAGCAATATCTAAAAAAGGAACAAGTTTAAGCAATTATAACCCATGAGCTATATATTGGCTATCAGTATACAAGTTAAATGCTTGATTTTTCAACATTTCAAAAACAGTGGCTACATCATGTAATTCAATTATTTGTGCTGAAGTAGGAAGTAACTCAGAAAAATGAACATGTGATCCAATTATATATGCTGCCTTCCCATTAGATGAGTTGTCTGTAAATCCAGTAATCACGTTTTCTATTGGCTGAATGCATAAATTTAGAGGAAATACAAACACATGCATAAAGGAAAATGATAACTTGTCTATTGAATAATAGTTATCAAATTTGCCTAAAAAGTTTGCTATGCAGTAGGCCAAATATGAGTATTCTTCAATAACCGATTCAATTGCTGTTTGGAATAAGGAATATTTCATCAAGTTCTTTCCCAAAGTACTTTTGTGATCCTGACCTACAATTCTGTATTAGTACAGCAACAGCTTCGGAACAGGGTGTTGAAACTTTCTTTGGAGATGAAGAAAGATGAATCCACATTAATGGTCCCTTTGCCAAGGAGCTGCTGTAGGACAGCCAACAATTGATTAGTTTATATAATGTAACTGTTGTTGGCTATTAATAGCTTCCTCTACTTTTTTGCAAAGCTATTTGTCCCTCATCGGTTAATTGTCCAGGGGAAATAGAATTTGTATTCCCCTTGAAAATATCAAACAGAGTTTTAAGTTCTTCTGTGACAAGCTTAAGGTGAGGTCTTAGCCGCTTAATATCGCCTAACAACTTTTGAAAATCATTAAAAGTTAACTATCTGTTTTTGCACGTACAACTGCAACCCAGAAGAGGGCACTAGATCCCATTACAGATGGTTGCGAGACACCATGTGGTTGTTGGGAATTGAACCCAGATCCCTTAGGTGGAGCAGTCAGTGCTCTTAACCACCAAACCATCTCTGCAGCCGCAACTATCTTTTCTTATTGGAATCATCTGTGCCACAATCTCCACCTGTATCCTCACAGCGGCCATGGACGAACTGAGTTCACCTAAAAGGAGGGCTGGAAATGAGAAAGAGACAAAGGGGCAAGGAAAACATGGAACCAAGACAAAGTTTTCTGATCAAGGCTAAAATTTTAATATTTAGCACTGCAGTTATATAGTGGAAGCCCCATGGAAGTTTCAGCTGGATAATGTTGCAAAGCTGGCACAGCAGATAGTCTCTTCTTATAAGTGCTGGCAGGTAGTTGTAGTGTAAACAAAGCAGCTGGCTTCACCTAGGTGTTAAAGTCCTGTAGGAAGTTGTAAGTGCAGCCAGGGCAGATAACTCCACCTAGGTCCTATTGTAGCAAGGTCTATTATGGTAAACAAGGATTTTCCAGCCTGCTCAAGGCTGGGGAAGGGCACAATATACAATATCAAAATATAATAAAATCGTATCAAAAGACTATAAACAGAACTATATACATTTAAAACAAGTATCTCCATTTAGTTTGGTGTTAGCTACTGGTTTGCTGTATATTGCTTTTACTATGTTTAGGTGTGGGCCTTTAATTCCTTACCTTTCCAAGACTTTTAACATGAAGGAATGTGGAATTTTGTCAAATGCTTTTTCAGCATCAAATGAAATGATCATGTGGTTTATTTTCTTTTGAGTTTGCTTATGTAGTGGATTACGTTGATGGATTTCTGTATACTAAACCATCCCTGCAACCCTGGGATGAAGCCTACTTGATCGTGGTGAATGATCATTTTGATTTGTTTTTGGATTTGGTTTGGGAGAATTTTGTTGAGTATTTTTGCATCAATATTTATAATGGAAATTTGTCTGACGTTCTCTTTATTTCTTGAATCTTTGTGTGGTTTTGGTATCAGCATAACTGTGGCTTCATAGAATAAATTGGGTAGTGTTTCTTCTGTTTCTGTTTTGTGGAATAGTTCAAAGAGTGTTGATACTAAGTTTTCTTTGAAGGTCTGAATGGAAACCAACAGATTGGGAAAAGATCTTTACTAATCCTATATGCGATAGAGGTCTAATATTCAATATATACAAAGAACTCAAGAAATTAGACTCCAGAGAACCAAATAACCCTATTAAAAATGGGGAACAGAGCTAAACAAAGAATTCTCAACTGAGGAAACTCAATTGTCCGAGAAGCACCTAAAGAAATGTTCAACATCTTTAGTCTTCAGCGAAATGCAAATCAAAATGACTCTGAGATTTGACCTCATACCAGTGAGAATGGCTAAGATTAAAAACTCAGATGACAGCAGACGCTGGAGAGGATGCGGACAAAGAGGAACACTCCTCCATTCCTGGTGGGATTGCAAGTTCCTACAACTACTCTGGAAATCAGCCTGGAGGTTCCTCAGAAAATTGGACATAGTACTACTTGAGGAGACAGCTATATCACTCCTGGACAAATACCTAGAAGATGTTCCAACATTTAATAAGGACAGATGTTCTATTAAGTTCATTGCAGCCATATTCATAATTGCCAGAAGCTGGAAACAACTTAGATGTCCCTCAACAGAAAACGTGGTACATTTACACAATGAAATCCTACTCAACTGTTAAAACAATGACTTCATGAGATTCACAGGCAAATGGATCAACTAGAAAAATATCATCCTGAGTGAGATAACTCAGTCAAAAAGAACACACATGATATGTACTTACTGATAATTGGATATTAAGCAAAGAGTGTGGAATACCCACTATAAAACTCAAGGACCACATGAAGCTCAAGAGGAAAAAAAGTCTAAAGAATGAATGCTTCAGTCCCACTTAGAAGGGGGCACAAAAAATTAATGGAAGTAGGAGGGACATGGGAGGAAGATAAGGAGGGAAGAGGAGCAGTGTCAGGTATGGGAAGAGATGGAGCTGATGTACAGAGGGTTAGGAAATTGAACAGAGGTGTATAGTATTGGGGGATGGGGAACTAGGGGTAGCAACCAGAAATCCCAGATGCCGAAAAATCAAGAGACTCCCAGGACCCCATGGGTATGATATTAACTGAAATACTCCACCAAGGTTGAGAGAGAACCAGTTGAGACCATATCTAGATGCTAGGCATGCTCCCCCGCCAGTTGAGGGATGGAGCCACCTACTAATCTCCAAAAATTTAACCTAGAATGGCTCCTGTCTAAAGGAAATACAGGGACAAAGAGTGGAGTAAAGACTGAAGGAAAGGCCATCCAGAGACTGCCCCACCTAGGTATCCATCCTGCATGCAAACACCAAACCCAGACACTATTGATGATATCAAGAAGTGCTGCTGGCAAGCGACTGACATAGCTGTCCCCTGAGAGGCTCTCCCAGATCCTGACCATTACAGATGTGAAGGTCCACAGACAACCAGTAGACTGAGAATAGAGCCCCCAATGGAATAATTAGGGGAAGGACTGAAGGGTCTGAAGGGGCCTTATCTGACATCAATGGGAGGCCTGTGGTCCTTCGAAGACTGAATGCCCCAGTGTAGAGGAATGCTAGGGTGGTGAGGCAGGAGTGGGTGAGTAGGGAGCACCCTCATAGAAGCAGGGTGAAGAGGAAAGGATAGGGGGTTTACAGATGGGGAAACCCGAAAAGGGGATAACATTCGAAATGTAAACAAATAAAATATCCAAATTAAAAAATAAAAATAAATAAAGATCAACATTTCAGAGCAATAAGTCTCAGGAAGAGAGAAGAAGGGAGAAGCTGCTACTGGACACAGTTTAAAGTATATACTTAAAAATAAAGAGTGATTCTATTTGGCAAAAAAACCAAGTATCTCGTGAGTATGTTGTATATTCACCTTAAAGATAATAAAATGTGTTTCTTCAAAAGATGCTGATTAGTTTAACTTTGGAGAATATTCCACAGATAGGACATATACTCTGAGGTTCTAGTTTTGTGCTGATTTCTGAGACAAAATTACTTTTTTTCCATGAAAGTTGGGTAAAGCACTGGAGAGTAATGTCTGAAGTACTGCAATGTCAATGAAGCATAGCTTGGTTTGCATTTAAAATGCTTAGAGCAAAAATAGAAAATGAAATAACTGAGGTGTGAAAATTCAGATTTATTATCTTGTAGCATAGACTTAGCTTTGAAAAACAATATTCAAAAAGTTTAGTATAGACACATATTCACAAGCATATTAACTAAGATTTGTGTTTTATATATTCATATACTATATAGACAGTAAAGAGAAACTAGTGTAAGAATTAGAGAACTCAACTGCATGAGATCAGGTTTCAGACTTCACAGAAATTGTTTGCACCAGTGAAATTTGTATCACATGAAACATGAGTGTATCTCCCTATTTCAAAGTTTATGACTTCATTACTGGCTTGAATGATTTATATTATAGTTCTAAATTTTACTTGTCATTTTATGTTAAAAAATATATAGTTGCTTTAAAGAAATGTGAGAACAGAGAAAAAGAGGGAAAACCATGGAACAAATAACAGAAGAAAGTAGAAACTGAATGGATTCATCCCAGTGAATTCTGTTAAACCTAATTAATTAAATAATATTTGCTTTCTTGTTTGCTTCATGGGGAAATGCTATTCTAATAAATGATTCTAAGTCACCGTTCTGCGATAGGAAATGATGGCATACACACTATAGGACTATATTCCAATCAGAATATGAGTGTGCCCTGCATTGACACACAGAATGAGTTGCCAAAAAAAATGTGAAAATTATTGTGTTATCAAAATACATCGTTGTTTTAATGTATTGTTCAATGTGTGTGTGTGTGTGCTTTCAGTTTGCACATAATATTTATTATATTATCTAATAAATGGAGGGTAGGTTTTGGCAGAAATCAACATTTCACACACTACAGTGACAAGGCAGAACTCCAGTTTCTGCTTATTTTAAACTTTTTAATGATTATCTCCCCAATGTTTTTCAAAACAGCTGTTTCTCCCTGAGACTGAGGCTTATGCCAAGTTAAAATGCTAATGTCAAGCCATGTGCTCAAGAATTAAGTATCTCCAATTTCCAAGCTGAAAGATCTTGGCAGCTTTTACTCTCTGAATAAACTCATGTAGAAGCAGACTTAGAATACTGGAGAGATGAAAGTCACTCAGGTACTTCTTCCAGCTTGTGATAACCCTAAATAGCCAGCAATACAGTAATCTTGTTGAAAATATGAAATTAGTTAATCCTTATTGCCATAGTTAACCTAAATATCTAGTTTTGTATAACAAAATTAGATCAGAGCACAAGCTATAAAAGGATAGCTGTAAATGTCAGCAGTACTGAGATGAGTGATGCTATGAAAACATGAACAGTTTTTATACATGTTAAAGATTTTCATTGGAATAATTTATGATAACCATGATATTCCTTTTAAAAATGAGTTTTACTATTCATTTTCACGAATTTTTTCCTATTAGTATAATAGGTCTGTATCTATCTAAGAGTTTTAGCTATTGGAACTTTTATTGACAGGTAAAGCTTTGTATGAACTACAAAATGTCTATTGAATTTTATAGCCAACTTAAATTTTGAAGCATGTATGAAACCATTCCACTACTCCAAAGACTTTAGAATTGCACTTAATCTCTTGTCTCTAAACACAATTTACCAAATGTTGACAGATTTCTACTTTTGAGAAATCCATAAAGCTATACTATATGATATAGTACATATGATAGGCTGTATATTTTTGAATTACGGTAATGGATAGTATAGCTATTTGTGTGCATTCTTATATGCACATATATTTTGTTTTAGTAAATGCTAGAAATGGAGCTGCTCCCTAAGATTAAGAAAAGAAAAAAAAAGTAACAAAAGAATAATCCTAAGGGTAAAAACTTTATGGAAAGAGGAAGGAGACAGAGAAAAAGTGAGAGAAGTTGAATTGAGTGAAAAGAAATTGAAAACTCTGTCTCAGAAGTCTCACCAACATGATTGCCCAAACATGAGCATAAGTTGAACAAAGAAAGCAGACAAGCCAAATGGGAAGTTGAAAGAGCAGGGGATCTCTACACTACACAAAGTACTGCAAGCAATAAGTAATGCCAAAGCAGAAGAAGTAGTCTTCCAATCATTCCAATTAAATCGCCCACCGATTATTTCTCAAATACCAAATGGTCTTTCATGAATCCGTACTTACAAGTATCATAATATATGTTATATTTAGGGACACAAATGTATAGACATACACATATGTGCATATACTAACAATAAAAAGAGAGCATAAATTTGAAAGAGAGAGTTTAGAGACAGCGAAGGAAGAAGTAATTGTACTTTTAATCTCAAAATTTAATACATATGAAAAAAAATAAATACGGGTTGTTTGAAATGTCATAAATATAATTTATGATATACAAGAGATCCTCGAAAATAGTTTCTTACTGACATTTAATACATATGGTTTTTCTCAATTTAATTTTATTTATTTTTACTTATTCACTTTACATTCTACATTAGATGCATATTCTATAATCAGTATGTGAGAGCAATAATGGGTCATTGTAGAACATCATATCCCAGAAGACCAGCACATCAGAAAGCAGGAAAACTTTTACTGGCATCAGGTCTCCTTTTATAAATGAAGTATCTTTGGTTATGAGTTTCCTTTTCAAATAAATTTTCTCAAAGTTTTTTTTTTTTTAATAGCTTTGAGGAAGTTGCCCACTGTGTTGTGGGGGTCAGCTGTGCTACAGGATATGTGGCTGTGAATGGGAGCCAAATGTTGATCCTTGTCCATGAGATTCATTTGGGAAGGCTTTTTCAAGACTCACATTTGCATGATAAATTTATGGACTCTAGCTTTACCAGCTTGATTGAACACATTGCGTTTTGCTAAGAACAGCATGTCAGCTTGCACACTCAGCATCCATGTGCATCTGGATGTGCAACTTAGAACTGCGCCATGAGTTTGAAGGGAAGAAAAGCTCTACGTACTGTCAGTTAGATATTTCCTCATATAACTCTTGTACAGATGATGGATGAAGAACATTGCTAATATTCAATATGATCCTTTGTATATTAATCTGTCCTTATCTTACTATTATACTAATATTCAAGGGAGGGGTTAAAGGAAGGAATATAAATATAAAGACATAAAAGAAATAAAGACAATTTATCTAAAATGCATCAGTCAAAGCAGCTGAACTTTTTACGCTAGTTACATGACAACAATATTCTTCATAATGAACATGAGTTCCTCTGTCGTTGGAAAGAAAGTTGAGGCTTTTCTCAAGATTATGTGAATAAAATAGTCAAGGATCAATGATTAATGTCAGTTCAGATTTAAGAAGATTGAATATTTTCCTACAGGTAAATTCGTTTTGAAAATTAAATTACATTATTTATTTATTATAGATATAATAATTTTTCTAAGTATTTAAAAGTAATCATTGAGCCTGTTACTTCCTATTTTGCATTGACTAAACTTTATAGAAAGGAGCTTTCCTTTTAAAAAAAATATGAGCCCAATTTTGACCAGGACTGGAAACAGTAAGAAAAAAAAAGTTGTTAAAAACAAATAGAAGGAAACTATATGATAAAGCTGACAGTCAAGTATCTCTTGCCTCTTCGAGAAATGTGTATTATTTTCTAGTAAGGAATAAACAAGGTAGTCTTTTTACAGAACAGGACAAGTAATCAGGATTAGATGCTTAGGATATTAATGTTTCTGTCATGACACTAAATTATTTTATTGCTAAAAACTTGAGTGTACGCATAAGCAGTCATTTCTCCTACATTCCTTAACATCAATGACTTGCCCCAGCATTTTAGAGGCAATGGGACTTGTGTGTAGAATAGAGTTCAGAAGATGGAAAGATGGAGATACGACAAGCCTGCGAGAGGCACCGTGATGACGATGGTAAAGTTCAAGTTGCAAATATGACACCATCACATACATACTCACAAGTACATGAAACATGCTTCGTAGTTAAAATGTTATTCTGTTAAATAAGATTTGGATATACTATGTAAACTTTTTTTAGAATAATTGTAGATTATTTGGTGGAATGTTGGGCTAGTTTAGCAGCAAGGCTTCTCTATTTACTTGATCTGTATAACTGTCCATTTGTTTGAAACGACTAAGCAATTGAAAAATATGTGTCTCCAGTGTGTTTATACATGTGCTCTTGGTAATTAATTAATACACACAAATGTAACTTGGCTTTCATATGTTTGTATTTCCCTCAAGAAAGAACCCATGAAAATGCTTTCTTAAAAACCAAATATTATAAGTGGGTAAGGAGGTCGCATGTCATTGCCTTTATCAATATTGGATTGTAAGTGTGTTAAAATTATTTTGATATAAGTCAAATCGTCATGAAAATTTAGAGAAATTCACAGCTGGCATAATTCTGAAGGCCACATAGTACTTTTGTGAGGTATACAAATGATTAGAAGGATGCAAATGGGATGAAGAACTGAAGGTGCACTCTAGATCTGGACTTGTAAATTCTTCTTCCCAGGACATGTGTTTGTTATAGCCCTGTTCTCCCCATCCCAAATGCTGACTATATATTTTATCCAATGAACTGCCAAACCAGCACTGAAGACTTGCCATCCCACTCTGACACTTTAAGAAGAGTGTAATGTCTAACATTAACCTTACATTATATGATCTTTCAAACCTGTCACTTTGGAGTAACTTACTAGGTCTCCTTTTCATGCTGTTCAAAAGTAGCCCTGCTTTAATGTCTTTAAGGAACTAGGAACAAAGAGAAAAGGAACTTGTCTTATTAGGAGAGTAAGCCTTCAACGATCAAATAGACTCCTCCTCCATACACTGAGATAGCAAGTTATGTAAAAGTTTTAGAGAATAATTCGCAATAACAAAACTGTTTTTGGAGTGTTAGGGTATATGATTTTAAAATGGTAAATACCCCACATTTTCTATGAGTAGGATTATTGCTAGATCCACTTAGAAATAATTTTTGAATTTAGTAGCATGAAATATGTAAGTACCATATGCCATATCTATAATTTAAACGCAGAAACCTGATTATGGTGTCCAGTGTTAGGAGTGTTAGGTGCTGATGTCTAAATTTTACTGCTTTATTTACTGAATGGCAGTAATGTTCTTAGTATTTTATATTTATAGACAACCAGAATACCACAAGTAGATCTTTGTTTTGCTTCCCTCTACAAATTTATAACAAGTAAAGATCAGCAAAAAACTAGCAAATCGTTGCAGGGTGAACCAAAGCAAGAGCATCCTCTCACTGTCTGTGTGGTTATATTTATCGTCTTTCTAAACATCACACACCCTCTAAGGTGTCTGCTCCAGCAAAACATCATATGTTCTCTCATGTGTCTCCTTCAGCAAAACATCCTCTCATGCATCTGCTTCAGCAAAACATGCTCTCATATAGATATGTATTTTATCAAAACATCCTTTCACAAGACCGCTTTCAGAAAAACATCAACTGAGACAACTAAGTTTCCAAAGAAATCAGAAATTTCTACTTCCGATTACTAGTTTTGTAACTTTACAAACACATAAAATAAGTCAGATAAAATGACTGCAAAATGGAAGGTTGTAAATCCATGGTCAGGAAGCTCTAGACATGGCTAGTCTTCTGGAAAAAAGAAACATAAGTTAAGACAGATCATCTGAAGTGCAGTTATTTTATTTGCTTTCCCTAAGCTGGCAAAAAGAAAAGCGTCTGCCTTAGGAAGCTAAAGTGCATTATAACCCATACCTCCTTGAGTCACTGAATTGAAATCATGTCATATAATTCCTGTCTACAAGGCTGCTGATCATTGAAACAGCAATTGTAGAAACATTTGAAAAATATTTAAATGTGAATAGTCAGCAAAATTAATTCATGTACTCTATAGATTAAAAATAGGGAAAAAATTTCCACCACCTTACTTGTTACATTTTTATATTTGTTTGTTTAAGAAAAGGTCTCAGTATATAGTGCATGCTGTCCTGGAAGACATGTGCTGCATTACATGCCCTGGCCTGGCATCCCAATTTGCCAAGAACCAGCCTTTGCTTGGAGAGTTCTGAGAGAAAGTGTATCTGAAAAGAACACAATGAAACAAACAACTCAAAGTCAAATCATGGGTTTCAAGCTAATCGTCTATGTTCTGCTTTCCAGGCTTTTCTCTCTGTGTTATGTAGTGACAGCTTCTTGCATTTCTAAAATTTCTCTGAATAGTTCATCACTTGCAGATAAAAAAGCCCAGTCTTTTATGTGTATATCAATTCAGTCATTGCCCCAAGTTCCCTTTGACTATCCCATGAATCAGCGTCCCTAATCCTAGCCCCTGATTCTCAGAAAGAGGCAGTAAGCACAGACAATAAGATAGCTTTGTGGGATCCTGTCCTGAAATTATCATTTCTACCATGCGTGGGCCAGGACATAAACTCCTTCTGTCACAAGCTAATCTTGAACTCAGGAATCTGCCTGCCTCTATAAGCATGAACAAAGAAGCTAGCTGGACAGGACCATGCTGTGCAAATACCACTCCCTAAATCTCATTATCATTTTCCTTAGTATCTTTATGACAAGGTGGTTTATAGAGCAGCTGCTTCTGTTCCTATAGATCTATGAAACTCCTTATATAATTTATATTGCTTCCTTATATTTTACATAGTTACAAAATCAAATATGTTTGAACTCATGTTTTCAGAGTTCTTTCCCACAACCTTAAAGACAGTCCTGAAGGTCTCAGTGCTCTACCATTTTAATGAGATGCTAGCCACACCCTCACCTTCTGGACTCAATTAACCCTGGAAGAATGGACATTTCTTGAAGGAGGAACATGAATTTCATACATATAATTCTTACACCCACAGCAACACTATGGATACTTACGGAGGTACAACCTGCTGGCTCTGGGCCAGGGCCAGGAACTATGTCAGTCTGTCCTTTACGTGGCCAATCAGGACTAAGCACCCATTTACATTAAATTGTTTTCCATTCCAAGTTCACAGTAATTCTAAATGAGTATGGCAGTTCTATAATTTAAGCTTCATAAGGCAACAAATGAACATCCAAAGAAAGCTGCTATAAAGTGTTGCTATGTCAGTGAGCTCTAGGTTGGTTCAATGAATAAGGTAGAGAGTGATGAAATAAAAATCCTAACATCAAGCTTGAGCATTCATATACACGCATATAGATGTTTACGGACACTTATGAGCACGTATGTGCCTTTGCACATAGGAATGTACAGATATTTATACACATGAAAAGAAAGAAGAAAAAAGTATAACCAGTATCAAATATTACTTATTTCAAGGGAAAATCATTTTTACTTTAAGAAGCAAATAAGATTAACATGCTGCAGTCAACATTTAGAAAAATTAGAGAGTAAACCATTTGACAAAAGAATGAAAGACAAATAGATGCTCAGAATTGAGCATTGGTGGTAGCTTATAAGTTTTCTGGATCTATTGGATCTAACTGGACAACTCCATCTGACACTAGAATTGTTCTATATGTTACTCCATATACTCTTCTTGGGCCATTGTTGCCTGAAAATGAGACAAATGCATTTAAAGGCTATTTATACATGTGTATGTATAAATTTTAGGAAGCTTTTCTTGACTGGACTTGAGGTCACCTTTCAAAATTTCACCTTTGGTTTTAGTTTTCCCCCCTTTATTCTCCTCTCTACCCTACCTATTCACTTCTACCTCCATTTAACCCTTCCTGTTCCATTATTCCCATTTAATATTTCATATCACTGTGCTCTTTCTTTCTACTCCGGTTACCTATTAATGAACTTTTACCAATTTCTTGACATCTTTGGATATTCCAAGTGGAATAATATGAACAAGTATTCAAAGTTAATATCCAGAAATAAAAGAAAACATGCATCTATGTCTATTTATTTATTTATTTATTTATTTATTTGTTTATTTATTGGATAACTCACACCTAATGATTATTGCTAACTGAATCTATTTAACTTTGCATTATTAATTTTATTTTTATTATGAGCTGAGTAGTATAAAATAGGATGTAAAATCCATCAATTACAGCCCATGAGTAATACAGCTATTTCTTTTATTGCAGATATTTATGAATCTTTAGGTTACTGTAATGCTCCGGGTTACATTTAAGACTTGTTATTAATAACCTAAGCTTCTGTACGGCAAAGGGCATGGTCAATAGGAGAAACTGGCAGCCTATAAACTGGCAACTGATCTTTACAAACCCAATATCTGACAGAGGGCTAATATCCAAAATTTACATTGAATTCAGGAAGTTATACACCAAAACCCTAAAGAGACCATTTAAAAAATGAGGTACAAAGATAATCAGAGAATTTTCAACAGAGGAATCTCAAATGGCTGAAAATAACATAAGGAAATGTTCAAAGTCCTTAGTCATCAGGAAAATGCAAATCAATATTACTCTGAGGTTCCATCTTATACCTATCAAAATGTCTAAGATATTGAGAGAGAGAGAGAGAGAGAGAGAGAGAGAGAGAGAGAGAGAGAGAGAGAGAGAGAGAGAGAGATGCTCGCTTGGATGTGAAACAAAGGGAACATTTTTTCATTGCTGTTGGGAATGCAAACTGGTAAAACCACTTTGGAAATCAATTTGATATTTTTCTCAGAAAACTGAGAAAAGTTCTACTTCAAGACCCAGCTATACCCCTTCTGGGCATATGCTCCAACATCCCACAAAGACACTTGCTCAACTATGTTCGTAGCAGGTTTATTTGTAATAGTCAGAACCTGGAAACAACCTTGATGTCCCTCAACTGAATAATGGATAAAGATATCATGGTACATGTACACAATGGAATATTATCCAGCTATTAAAAACAAAGACATTATAAATGTTGTAGACAAATGGGTGGAACTTGAGCATATCGTCCTGAGTGAGGTAACCCAATCCCAAAAGGGCATGCATGTTATGTACTCACTTATATATTAGCCATAAAATACAGTTACCATGTTACAAGCCAGAGGCCTAAAGGAGCTAAAGAAGAAGGTCCAAACAAAGAAGCTTGAATCTCACTTAGAGGGGGAATAAAATAGCTATAAGAGGAATACAGAGGGAGAGCTGATAGGGTTGGGGGATGCATAGGGAAATGAAGATTTCAGGATTAGGTATGAAGAAGGACAGGAAAGATGGCTAGATGGCCAGGAAAATAAATGGAAACCTGCAACTGACAGGGGTGAGGAGGTAGGGGGCATCTCCAGGACCAGACAGAGACCTGGGTTAAGGGAGTCACCCAAGAATCAACTAGGGATGACTTTAGCTGTGACTCACAACATTGATATAATGAATCTGAAGAGGCCACCTCCTATAGACAGGCAGAAATTCCAATGGTGCAATTCAGACACCATACTACCTATAAAACTTTCAACCCAAAATTTATCCTACCTATAAAAAAAAAAAATGTAGGGACTGGGATGAAGCAGAACCTGAGAGAATGGCCAGCCAATAACTGGCCCAACTTGAGACCCATCCAATCGGCAAACATCAGTCCCTAGCACTATTAATGTTATTCTGTTATGCTTGCAGACAAGAGTATGTTGTCCTCTGAGAGGACCCAGCCTGCAGCTGCCTCAGACACATATATAGACATCCACAGCCAGACAGTGGATGGAACTTAGGAGCTCTTATGGAAGAATAAAGATTGTAGACCCAAAGGGGATAGGAACTCTACAGGCCGACTAAGAGAGTCAGGTAACCTGGACCCTTAGGGCTTTCAGAGTCTGAACCACCAACCAAAGAATGTATACCTGATGGACCTAGGCCTCCCCGTTCATATGTTGCAGGTGTGCAGCTTAGTCTTCATGAGGGTCCCAAACAACTGGTACTGGTACTATCCCAAAGGTTACTGCTTATATGTGGGGCAAGTTATTTCTGCTGAACTGCCTTGTCTAGCTTGAATAAGAGAGGAAGCACCTACTCTTGAAGAGACTTTGAAATACCAGGGTGGCAGGATACGCAGGAAGCCCCATTAGCTCAGAGATGATGGGAAGGGGGAAGAAGGAAAGGATTGTTGGAAGGGGTGACCAAGAGGGGGGCAGTGAGCGAAATGTAAAGTGAATAAGTGAAAAAATTAAATTTAATTAGAAAAAAAGAACCTATTGATTGAAGTATAGACGACAGAGAAATGAAGCTGTTACTTGGCTGATAACTTCATCCCCAATGGCTAGCTCTCACTTTGCTAGAAGATGATAGGCATACTACTGAAAGAGAAAAGTAATACGTATGTTTCCCAGCTGTGAACCATGTAAGTTAACATAATGACCAGACTGACAAAACCTGTCAACTAATTTAACAATGGCATGGATATGGTGGGTCTAGCTAACAATTTTCTGACTTGGGATATGGCCTATTCAACAAATTGAACTCTGTATCTGGGACTAATACTGGGGCCATGAACTTGTAGCTAGACAAGTTAAAGGCCTACAGGAAAATCTAAATCTACTATTGCGCTAGTAAACATACTATTAAACTGATTTCTAATGAATGAAAATATTTCCCATACATCTCTCAGCAATTATCAGATAAGCTTTTATTTGGAATATATGCAACTGAAACAGAGACTTGCAAGTGGTCAAGGTATAAAGAATAAAATCGTATGGAAAAATCTCCTCCCTAAAACAGACATACACACCAAGCATCCTTCTCTCAAAGCTTGGGGATTGTTATAGAAGAAGGGATAGAAAAATTTAGTAAGACCCAGATATGTTGGATGACTCCAAGAAAATGTTGGAATTGTATGTTTCTTTTTTTGTGTGTTTTGTTTTATCATTCTGTGTTTGTATGTTATGTGTATGTTTGTTTGTTTTATTTCTATACAAAACATCACAATTTCTCTTATGAATTGCCCAGAATTAGAGTCAGCATGCTCAAGACATGTGCAAACTCCACCAGACCAAATCTTATCACAACAAAAGTAAATGGGCATACTCGAAGCCCTAAGTATGAGTATCTACTGATACCTGAAGGGAGATGTAGATTCAGATCTCTTTAAAGAGTTCAGGTTATAATTGTTGTTGACCTTGTTCAAATGAAAGTTCACGTATCCATTATGATATGGGCAGCTTCAAATGTTTAGAAAAAATAAGATACAAAGTTGAGTAAGTAGTAAGAAATTTATGGGCTGATCTGGGGAGGCCTTGTATAATCAAATTACCAGTACCTGATTATGAAGTAACTAACAAAAATTAGAAGAAAATAAGTAAATAACTTCTATAAAATTTAGGCTGTGTTTTGTTTATTCTCTATAATTTAATTTTAAAAGTAGAATTTATTTTTGTTTCACTCTTGATTCTGTGGCCTATTAATCTCAGGTTCTTGGTCACTCAAATAATGTTAGGGATGGGTTTCATCTCATAAAGTGGGCAGCGAGTTCATTCAGAAATTTGTTGGTTAGTTTAATGAACTTTGTACCACCATTGCAGAGAGGAGGAAGGAGAGGAGGAGAGAAGGGAGAGCTTGGGCTTACATAGTTGCTTGGCATATGTCAAATTTGAGTGCAAATCTGTTTTCCACTCATTATTATTCTGTTGCTCCAAGGTTCTTGTCATTTAATATTAATTAATTTACTTTACCTTTTTCCACAGATAATATATCTCTGAATAATTCATTGTAGAGACTATCTAATCTTTTTATCTACTGTGAATTTGAGAAGGAGCTAGCAGTAATGCTGCGGTTGAAAGAGACTGAAATCTTTGTTATCTCTTAGCATATTCATCTTTATGAAATACTACTCATATAGAAGTGGAGAACAATATGAGTCTTTGGATATGTCCATTGCCATGATACCAGATTGTATGGTTTTGTTTGTTTGTTTGTTTGTTTGTTTGTTTTGTCAGTCACAGGAGTGATTCTTTTTGGAAATGAAACTTCCAGACCTGGCTCCATGTACTCCAGTTTCCTCTCTGACCTGGAGATTGATCTTCATGCTAAGCAATCATCAAAATGAGGAGTTACAAACGAGATAAATTATTTCTGTGGTAAGCCACTAAATGTTAGTATAATAATTTTTAAGGTAGAGATACTTAATTAAAATAGGTGTTCATGTAGTCAGAGAAAGTGGCCTGCTCATTTTAACTGTCTTGGAAAATGTATTGAAAGAAGAAAGGTAGAGTTATCAAGAAGGGGAGAAGAAAAGAAGAAAGTATAGAGGGATAGACAAGAGAAAGAACAGGAGGACTGTTGGTTTTCCATTTTTGTCTGATAATAAGCACACATACTTTTATTGCTAAGGTTCTCAGCTGTATTCGTATCTGTGAGGATTCCCCTCTTTACTCAATTATTGTCCAAATGATCCTGGGTTCTTTTTAGGTATGGGAGAGATACTACTGAACTTTATAACCCTAGAGAATAGAGGAAATGACAGAGCTATAATTTCTTCTATTTTCCTTCTGTGATTTGTCTTCCTTCCCTAATCTCTCCTTTCTTTTTTGTATTTCTAGTCATAGTTTTCTACATGACTTTTCTGATGTAATTTTTAATAAATAACCTGGCTGATCTACATAATCCTTGGGATGTTAAATCCCCTTAATCTCAATTTAATATCTACAATTGCCATTTACTATCTTTGTAGCATTTATTTAACATTTAACTATTTTAACTTATCTTGACAGATAAGTTATAAATTACATAAAATATACATAATGTAGAATGATTGATGGTTAAATTATTTTTATTGAAAATATTTTTTTAAAAATTGAGATTTTTGATATTAAAATATAATTACATTGTTTCCCTTGTTCCTTCCTTTTTAATATTCTTTTTTGGATAGTGCCTATTTTCATTTTATGGGTACTTGTGTTTTTTCTGCTTATATGACTGTGTGAGGATATCAAATCTTAGAGTTACAGACAGTGGTGTGCTGCCATATGGGTTATGGGAATTGAACCCCTACCTTCTAGAATAGTAATGTGACCACTCAAATAATGAGCCATTTCTCAAGCCCTCTCATTTCTTTTTTATACCACAAGTTCCTGCTGTTGGAATTTGGGGGCAAATTACTGGGGTCTTCTGGGAACAGAACTTTTAACAAATATGTCTGGAAGGCTTTAGTCCAATTCCATTTGTGCTGGCCAGGAGCAATGTTTCTGCAACTACAGAGAACGCAAGGCTCTTCTTTAAATTGAAGGTGTTTAAACCCAAGATGAAACTGAATTTGACTTAGGCAGAAGATGTTCTGTATTCATTTATATAAAGTAAACACAACACAGTGATTCCTGGAGGCAACTCAAACAAAGCCAGACTAATAGGCAGACAGATAACTTGGGCCCATGGAAATGGTGACCTGGTTAGTTTCGAATTCTAAAGGAGCTTTATTCTAAAGGCCACTGGACACATTACAGTATGTTGTGGTATTTTTCTAAAATTTCAACTAACAGCAAGTAAATAAAGAAACGTGAATTTATGCACTTGAAAAAAACAAAATCAAAACACAGAAATATAATTACATTATTTTCTCCTTTCACTTTTCTTTTCCCAACTCCTCTCATGTATTATTCTCTCTGACAAATTCATGTCCTCTGACCTCTTTTTCTTTAATTGTTGTCATATACATATATACATACACATACATATACATCATATAGATATAACATGTTCAATCCCTATGTTGATTTCAGGGCTAGCCTCTTGGTATTGGCTACAAACTGTGGGATTCTACAGTGGGAAAAACTATTCCTTTTATTCTCAGAATTTCAGCTTCTTTACTTTCATAGTTCTTTGTGTAGGGTTGGAACATCATGAGAATTTCCTCCTTCTCAATTAGTGTGTCTATTGGTGTTTCTCATGAAGAGAGAAATCATGTCTGCTACTAGAAACAAAGCCAATGACTTCAGGAAATCTGAGGTTGTGGACTTCAGAGCAGAACCTACAATCAGCACTTTGTTAAAGCAGTCTGTTTCTTAAACCATAATTTAAACATGCAATTTTTACTCCCAGATAAATGTAGTTCTGATTCATCAAAAAGAAAAAACCTCTTTGCAGCAGATGGAGACTTTATAGAAAACCATAACTGATCAACATTCAAAGTACAAGTGACTAAGAATTATCTAGACCCATCCAATTTATCTACAAGTTAATTGCGACACCTAACGCTTAGGATATGTTATGGAACCAAGTGCAAAAAGAGTAAGAGAGGAACAGGATGTCTCATGTACAGTTGCATTTTGTAGAAATGTCAGTGAAGCTGCACCCAGGAATTGTTAACAACATGGGTGTCTAAACAAGACCTGATCAACCATGACACTAATAGACATGCTTGAAATAATTTTAAAACGATCTATCTAAAAGACTTATTAATTACTGAATACATGATAGGTTTTGTTTTTCTTGTTATATTTGTTTCACATAATATATTCTACATTGATATAATATTAGAGCAATTTGTCCCAGGCATCATGTTTATGTTGCTATTCCTTACATTAGAGTGAATGAAGAATATGAATTATTGAATATAATAATAAATAATAGTATTTATATACAAATAGTACCAAAGACTCGCTTATGTTTCCATATTCAGGGGACAGAATAAATGTTTAAATATTCATAAATTCTCACAGTAAAATGATATTCCACAAGGCAACTTCGAGGATTTCTTGAACGGTTTTATTTATAGTAGACAAATATGTCAGAGGCTCTTTTGAATATTCAAAACATCATCAAGAGATGCACCTTAGTGTTCATATTATTCAGCTGATTTTTGTCACATGGAATTTCAGGAAAAGACTTTGAGGGGGAAATGGTGACAGAAATTGGTGTGTGAAGTATTCCTGGATAGAGAAGAAGAAACAGTTGCAAAGGCCAGAATTTGTCAGAGAGAGGGGCTGAGTAGCTGTGTGATAATTTTGAGAAACTAAGATGATTCTAGGACAAGCTACCAAATCAGGACAGACTTTCAATATGTCTCAAACTGAGGTCTGAGAGTTAGATCTTGATATTGCATCAGACTCGCATTCAACTAAAAAGAGAAAGTTGACTTTTAGAGTTCTTTGTGTTTGGGGTTAATATTTATAGGAGTGGTACCTCTGATTATGACCCTATAATGTCCATAGGGGTAAAGACTGCCTAGGAAGCAGACAATGTCAGAAAGAAGAAGGGATACATTTACATGGGGGGGGGGAAGTAGATAGAGGGATGACGTGAGGGGAAAGAGGGAGAAAGGGACAGATGGAGACAGAGAAATACAAAGAGACAGAGTCAGAGAGAGAATTATAATGCCCTGAATACAAGGTCTTGATATTTATGAGGAATATTAATCCTTCTAAAACATGAACAGAAAAATGTGTCATGTGCATCTATTTGACAAAACACATAAAATTAAAAGTAAAACAAACAAACCATGAATTGGTTCTTTTTCTAGTAAGTTGGGTACAAAATCACAGCCAATGTAATACAGATCAATAAAGAGTTTTACTTTCCAAATCAGAGTTCAATGATGTACTACACTGTAATTAACAGTGAGATTCTGGGAAATACTTTATCATTTCCAGGCAATGTAGGTCCAAAGCTGGGAAGTTAACAATGTATGAGCTGATTGATTTATCATGGATCACAACAGGCTGAAGTTGTTTTCATTATGCAAATTAATAAAATTTCAGTATACTCAATATATGATATTCACTGATGATTAATTAACTCTGATCTGCGTATCTTCTGAAAGTTCAGGTTACAAATTTCCTGCAGATTTTTAAACTCAACCTGAAAAGGAGCAAATGACCATATACAATTTCCTTTGTAGCTTTTAATATAACATTAAAAAAAGTGCTAAGAATGTTCTAAAGATTTGCTGTGCCTTGAAAAAGTTAATATATAATTTTGATGCCTAAAAGTTTGCATGACTTTATGGATATGATTGTTTTAGGAATGGCATGATATAACATATGTATCATTGGATCATTTAGAGTATAACCATGTGTATCTTACAAAACTGAAAAATAAGTAAAAGATGATTCTTCATCCAAACAACTCCATGTTAAAAATCAAAAATATATTCAATAGTTTATAAAAATTGCTTTTCCCCATCAACACAAAGATGAAGTGACTCAAAGTTACCGTTAAAGCATACTTGCTTTGCAATGCTCTGTATTGACAATGTAGTCTATTCAAACTTCCTAGTAAACTGGTCCTCCAAGAATATAATGTTCAGGGTAAACATTGTCAAAATGACAGAACCCTGAAATACACAAAAACATCAGAAATATATTTCAAAACACATGGGTATTAGAGGATGTCATAAGGAAAATTTTAATGTTATAATATTCATGTATTAAATGATTAAAGATTTAATAAGAAAGATAAAGATATGTAATGATTCATTGCAGGAAGAAATTCAATTTATTCCAATGAACTACATGTATTCCTGAATTCCACAAGCATTATTATTCTGACAATTCAAGGTGTCATGAATTAGGATCTCTGGAAGATATATCAACATCAACAAACACATGTTCACACACACACACACACACACACACACACACAGATCTTTCTTTACAGAACATCAAACTTAGACAGTGATGTTGACAATACTTCAAGATTTAACTTTGAGATGTGAAAATGAGAAAATGTAAAATTTCTCTTGGCATGCATGGCTGAATTAGGTCACAAATGAAAACTATAGGAAGGGAACAGACAACTGGCTGAGTTGTTGTTTTTCCTTCCCCATATCCTCTGTCACATAACACTGAACAAGTTCAAGAAAACTAGACAGATTGAAAGTCTTATTTTGACCATTTCATCTAAATCAAAATATACTATTGTCTATCTTTTGATATTTGAATGGAATTGTGAGCAATATTGCCCAGGGTTGCTATCATTTGTAATTAAGTTTCCTTGTACTCTTGGCAGATAGTGGTTTTGTGTATATTGTGTACATTATTAAGGTTGTTGTAGCGTCACAGGAATGTGGATATAGCACTCCATTGAAAGCATAGTGTTGCAGTCCTCTGATAAAATATACAGAATTGTCACTCTGTGAAATGGTAATTTCATGCAATCATAAACATAATTTTATTTAGCTGTAATATATCTGATTATTTAATGTAGATAATTTTTACTTATTAAAATTATCTAGATAAAAATAATCATTAACACTTATTAGCTACTATAATTGATCCCCCCAACCTTCAGTTCTTCTTCTTATCTATTATTAGGTAGATGATAATGACGTCCACAACACAGCTGCAACATGTTTATAGCACGTTTTGCTTTTAAGAATACCTTAAAGGTATTTAATCCAAATTTAGGCATTGCCTGTACCTTAACATGTAAGTGTTTTATGATTATGTTAATTATCAAAGATATTACATCTTTTAATTTTTACTTCATTGTAATAATCATTTTAAAAATAAACAGGTAAAGTTTTCTTTCTGGACTTCATGTCATATCTGAAAACTGAAATGAAAAATACTTCAGCAGTCATAGAAATTAAGAAAATTAACGTTTTGTTTTGTCCATAACTTTCTGATATTTCCAACATTTTAAATCTTATGTCATAATAGTGAATGTTCCAAGTTTGTAGAGAATTTGTCTTTTTTGCAAATAGCGAGAGTCCAGTATGGAAGATAGTGACATTTCAATAATCATGAAATGAGTAATAGCATACATGAAAGAAACAATATTTCTTAGAAAATTATCTAGATAATAAGTAATAATTGACGTTAATTAGCTACTAAAATTGATCCCCTCAACCTTCAGTAGGTTTTGCTTTTAGTGATACCTTAAAGGTATTTAATCCAAATTTAAGGGCATTGACATTCATATATTTAGCCAAAATGGTGTTGTAATTGTGAGTCGTAGTTTGTTAACTCTGTCTCAGAGTGCAGCAACCTGTGATCATATTAAGTCACAACGTCACATGGAGGCAGGTCCAAGGAGCCAATAGAATCCATCCAACTTCTGAATACTACAAACCAAGAAAGCACCAAAGGAATACATTACTTTAATCTTCCCAAAAGCCTTTCAACATATTATGTGCAAGGATACATGCCTAAAATATCATATCATTTGGGCTCAAGTGTTCAGCACCGATCATTGTATGGTTTTATAGAAAAATACACTGATTTGAACTGGTAACAAGATGAATATGTCCCAGGGACCATAGGTTTTCAATTCGTGGTATGCTGTGACAAAATGGAATTGCATTAGCTGAAAACTAAAGCAAATCTCTATCAATGTATTAATAATAGTTTATGGTAGAATCATGAGCATTTTGTATTGTCTCTTTCAGTAATACAGTACCAGAAAGTGTGTTTTTCTTAATAGTTTTCTTAATGTATTTAGTTTTGCAACACCAGCTAAGACTTATTCAATAACAGTAGTTGCCCTTGTTTAATGATCTGGAAATACATTTGCCTTTTTCTATACAGTTCAGACTTCTAATACCCTTTAAAGCAGAAGTTACCCTGATATTTTTATAAAATTTATGTTAGTCAGAATGAAAAACATGTATGAAGGAGATCTTCGTTGAACCTTTACCAAGGTTAGTATTTGCTGTCATTACAAAACATAAAATATAATTTACACAACTTAATTTTTTTCTTTGCTATAAATTTTATGAAGGTTTCCATCATTATACTTGCCTTGACCTTAATTGTCTACATATGTGTTGGATCTATAATGATTATTCAGTATAACTTTATCAGGAGAATTATACATTTTTAACGTGTATTATAGACTTTGTCCTAGTATCTGCATTTGAAAAATCATTGAGATCTATGAATAAGTATTTCCTCATAGAATAATCCCATAGTTTTCTCTTTGAGAAAATTTACCATTTTACTATATAAAATGAATTAGTGGCTGAAAATTATTCATGCATCTAATTTTCCAATTCTTTTGATATCCCTCTGGGCCATCACTCACATATTATTCAAATTTTGTTAAATCTAACATTCTCTTCACTTCTCTGACTAACTCCCTGTGTATTTATACTATTACTAAGCACTTATTTTTGTATCACTTTGAATTAAATGAGTATTTCCAGAAGGCAAGAAATATACTGTGTACTTATTTTTACACACCAATGTCAACACAAATAAAATGCATAATACAACTGGGTAACCTTCCTTTTCTAAATGACTAAATTTCAAAGAAAATGAGAAAATAAAATCATTCTCATAAAATTGCATCTGGAAGTAAAATGTGCCCATGAAGCTATCTCTTGACTGCACACACAGTTCTTTTAAAATTATAACAAAGGGAAGAAGTGTATTATACAGAAACATGAAACAGTACAGATAGTTGCTTTATGCATCGTGCTACTCATTTGATGTCTTAGTATAAAGAAATATATTTGATCATAAATTAATTAAAATTTTCCATCTCTTCTTTGACCCCCTAAACTAATAAAATGACAGAAATTACACAGAAGTGGTTCAAAAATTATTATTATAGAATTCTATGAAGATGTTTTATTAAAATATCTGTTAGCTTAAGCTCAAGGCCATAAAGAGCATATAGTAGACACAGAACCAAACTGACCCATAATTGACTTGATGTCAAGTATAAACCAAGAATAAAATGTAACCTTGAGATTTTAAAATTATTAAACCAGTGTTTTAGAAAATGAGTCCAGAAATGTTTGAATCTAAAATATAAAGTGAATGTAAATTTTTTAATGGAAATATTAAAAATTTAATTTAATAAAGCTTCTGAAAACTATTCCCACGTTGTAATTACACCTAGTATCTCAGTCAACTCGACATACATTAAAGACATTCCAATTTTAATGTAAATATGTGTTTATAACTCTGATGAAAGTATCTTATCAGATCACAGACATTTTATACTGTATTTAAATGACTCTTTGCCCATTTATATCTGGATAAAATTTAACACATAATTTAAACTGTAGAATTTATTCTACAATTTTTAGTTTTGTAATAAAATAAATTATATTTATAGTATTTGTCCATCATTGACATTTTAAAGTATTTTCGGAATTAAGTAATATTGATATCTTGTTTTCAGTTTACACTTTTAGGATATTTTCTCTTATGTCTAAGTTAGCATAGTATTATCAGTGATTATAAAGCAGTGAAGTCTCTCATTTAAGGACTAGTATAGTTTTCATTGAGTATTCCTTTATATCATAATAAAAACCCCTTCATTTTGTTTCTATTTATTTCTGCTTGTATTCTCTAAAGGAAAGGATTTTCTCTTATACTTTTAAAAAACACATGGATTAAGAACATCCTCGATGGAAGAAAAAAAAAACCCTGAAAAATTGAATGATAATCTTATTAAAATGAAAGTAATATGTAAAAATATGTAAAAAATGAATATGTAAAATGTATACCTAAAATGCAGACAAAATAGTGTTTCCATAAAACATTAATAATTCTATCCAATACATAAGCATTTCAAAGAAATTTTATACACTTCTATTCACGGTGAAAAAAAAAACTTACAGTATAGATGCAATAGGTGCTTTCCAGTCCCAGCTACTTATATGAGTGTAGATTTATAGATTCTGCTGGACTTTAGGGAAGATTTATGGAGAGATAGCCACAAGTAGATTTTCCGTATTTCAGGAGATGTAGCATGTACATACAGAAAGAACTAAATATATCTGGTGAGTTGGGGAGAAAAGTTTGAAGATACTATTAATGTGTAGGAACATGTTACAGGGTGTGTGAGAAGTTAGAGCGGTGAAGTGAGGGATAGACAGGCTCATATTTAATAGCATGAAGTTTTCAGATGCAATTTCAGAAATTAAAGAGTATAGGTAAACAAATAACTAACTGAGGGACACGCACTCTGTGAAAAGAAGCTTTGGAAGAAATATTCCATGAAATCCTCATGAAACAAGAACTGCAACATGAAAGGTAAATAAAAATATAAGTGGGAGAAAGGAGAACTGACAGCACAAGTCAGTGAGTAAAGGGAATTTGTGTGAGCCTAATCTGAGTTCTGTCTGTGGAACCCATGTGGAGCAAAGAAAACCAACTTCCACAGGTTTCCTTTGACCTGGATACAGTGTGTTTATACACAAAATAACTCTCCTTCTTTCCCTTCCTGTTCCACTGCCTCCCCCCTCCCTTCTCCTCTCTCTTCCACTGTCTCTCACCCTCTCTTCTCCCCTGTCTCTCTCTACCTCCTCTTACTCTCCCCCTCTCCCTCAGCCACTCCTTCCCTCTTACATACAAAGCTACATAAACAAGATTTAAATCCTATATTCTATTTGAATATATGAATTTATTTGACAAATAGAAAGATTGCACATACAGAAAACTAAGGATATGAGAAACTGTTAAAACTGACACTATCATAGCATACACAGAAGTGTGTTCCTAACAAATTCCAAGTAACTTTTCGGTTTTGTATTAATTAAAATTAATATGCATCTAATCATAAATAGACTAAGATTTCAAGATAAATCAGTTATCTTGAGGCTCTAATATTCCTATAAACCCTAATAAAACAAGAGTCATTCAAAGTCTCCCAACTAATAAAAAATACCTGTGACCAAATGGTTTTTGGGCAGAATTTTGCCAGTTATTCAAACAAAAATACTCAAAAACAATTCCACCAAATAGAAACAGAAGGAATATTGCCAAACTCATTCTATGAGGCCACAGTCACCCCAATATCTAAATGACAAAAAGACTCAACGAAGAAAGAAAATTTCAGATAAATTTTCTTTATGAACATCCATGCAAAATTATTCAATAAATACTTGCAAACCGAATCCAGGAGCACAACAAAGACATCATGCACCAAGGTCAAGAAAGTCTCATCCCAAGGATCCAAGAGTGGTTTCAAATAAAAAAATTCGTTAGGGTAATCCACCATGTAAACAAACTGAAGGGGGGAAAACACACACACACAGGATCATCTCATTAGATGCTGAAAAAGTCTTTGTCACAACTTAACTCCCCTTCAGATTAAAAGTTGGAGAGATCAGGGACACCAGGTGCATACCTAAACATAATAAAAGCATTGTACAGAAAGCCAATAGCCATTATCAAATTAAATGGAGAGAAATTTGGGGATAAGGCAAAGCTTTTCACTTTCCCTGTATCTCTTCAATATTGAAGATGCTTCATGTTGAAGTTACAGCTAGAGCAATAAGAAAAATAAAGGAGATCATGGGGGAACACATGGGAAAGGAAGAAGTAAAAATATAGCTAGTATTTATAAATAACCTGAAAAGTTCTATGAAAGATTTTCTACACCTTAAGGAAAGTGACTGGATAGAAAATTATTTAAAAAAAAAAAGAAAAGAAAAGAAAAAAAAAAGAAAAATCAGAGCCCTCCTTTATTTAAATGATAAATTGCCAGACAAAAAAATTAGGAATGCATACATGTATATGTTTACATGTAAACATATACAGTTAAGAACTGTATATGTTTACATGTTTACCATTTGCAAAATCTGATATTTAAAAGAGAAACAATTGCTAATATAAATACTCATTTCTGTTTCATACAATTCTCCCAAACATTTATTGATAATGACCTATTTATTTACACATTCAACAAAATTTTGTCTGAAGAATGTTTGAACACTTTTAGTTTATTCTATGTGGGCTTTATGTTCTTTACTTCATATATTATAAAATTTCATTGTTAAGACAAGATAAACTTCACATTATTTTATCTTTAAGATTGATTAGTTCTTTTATCATAAAAGATTGTTCCTCTTTATTATTGACTTAAGTTCTTCCTCTGAAGTTTTCATTTGATGATCCATCAATTTTTTTTATTTTTATTTTATTAAGCAAATTTATTATTTTTTATTTATAATCCAGCTATTACCCATACCTCTGATCCCCCCCCCACAGTTCTTTATCTAAGTTCTCCTACCCCTGTCCCTTAGAGGATGCTCTCCCACCACCAGACCTCCCTACTCCTTGGGACCTCAAGTCGTTCAAGGGTTAGGCACATCTTCTCTCAATAAGGTCAGATCAGGCAGTTCTCTGCTGTATATTTGTCCAGGGCCTCAGACCAGCTCCTGTATGCTGCTTGATTAGTGGCTCAGGGTCTGGGAGCTCCAAGAGGTACAGGTTAGTTGAGGTCTTCCTATGAGGTTGCCCTCTTCTTCTGCTTCTTCCATCTTTCTCCTAATTCAACCATATGGGTCCCCCAACATCAGTCCAATGGTTTGATGTAAATTAAATGTCTGTTTCTGTCTCAGTCACCTGCTGGCTGGGCCTCTTGGAGCGCAGCCATGCTAGGCTCTTTTCTGTAAGTACTTAATAGTATTAGCAATAGTGTAAGGCCTTAGTTTCTCCCCATAAGGTGGATCCCAAGTTGGGCTGGTCTCTAGATCATCTTTCCCTCAGTTTCTTTTTCATTTTTGTCCCTGCAGATCTTAAAGACAAGAACACTTATGGGTCAGGAATTTTTATGATAGATTGGTAACGCCATCCTTCCTTTGAGTCCCCGTCTATCTACTGAGGGTGGACTCTTCGAGTTCCCTCTCCACACTGTTATGCATTTCATCTAAGGTCACTTTCATGGAGTCCAGAGAATCTCTCACCTCCCAGGTCTCTGTTATTCTCTAGAGTGTCTCCCTACTTTCCACCTTCTGAAGGTGTATATTTCCACTCATTTTGGTGGCCCTCTGGGCCCTTTCCCCACCCCCATACCTGGTCCTGTTCTTCTTTCCCTTCCTCCATCCCTCTTCCACCATAATCCCTCCCTTTTTTCTTTGATTATTTCATAATTTCATATGGAAAACCGACAACAACAACAAAAAAAACACATGATAGCAAATATTCTTATCATTAAAAGAACTCCTGAGAGAATCACCAATGCTTACCTCAAGCTGTACTACAGAGCAATGGTGATAAAAAACCACATGGTATTGGTACAAAGACAGTCAGGTCGGTCAATGGAATAGAATCAAAGACCCAGAAGTAAACCCATACACCTATGAATACTTGATCTTGTACAAAGAAGCCAAAACCATATAGTGGAAAAAAGAAAGCATCTTCAATAAATTGTACTGGTATAATTGGCCGTGTGTATGTAGAAAAATGGAAATGGATCCATATTTTTCACCTTGCAAAAAGCTAAAGTCCAAGTAGGTCATGGACCCCAACATAAAACCAGATACACTGAATCAAATAGAAGAGTGGGAAAGAGCCTTAAACTTATTGGCATAGGGGGAAATTTCCTTAATAGAACTCCAATCAAGAATTGATAAATAGGATCTCATAAAATTGAAAGATTCGGTAAGACAAAAGACATCATCAATAGGACAAATCAGCAACCTACAAAATGGTTAAAAAAAAAAACAAAGAAAAAGACCTAACCCTTCATCTCATAGAGTACTAATATCCAGAATATATAAAGAACTCAAGAAACTAACCTTCAAAGAGCCAAATGATCCACCATTTTTTATAACCTTATTGCCTTAGTACTCCTTCCAGATGGATGGTGTAATGAGGACTAGATTCATGGTCTTGTTTCAAATGATATAAACCAAATTCAGTGTCTATGGTAAGGATTACATACAGTGGACAGCAGACAGTGCAGGACAATAACTTCTGAGAAAGAACAAAAGCTGAAGCTACAAGTTCATCTTTACTAACACCTTATTCTACTTGTATGTGTACATGTGCGAATGTGTGCTTATGTGTTTGTGTTCCTGTGTACAGACTCGTAGAAGGGCAGAAACTGACTGACTTCCTTACTTGCTTTCTTCCTTACTTCTTACTTTAATTAACCAGAATCATTCTAAGCCAGTGTAAATGGTGGTCAGCAAGCCCTAGGTGTCCTTTTGTCAGTCATTCTTCAACACTGAGTATGCAGGTATGCTCTCCTCTATGCACTCCTTTTAAACAGAGGTTGTGAGATCAAACTCAGGTCTTTATTTTAGTTTAGCCTTTCCTGCCTAAGCCCTCTCCTAAGAATATATATTATTGTCTTTTCTAATTAAGTTATTTGTTTGGACCAATGGAGTGATAATCTCCAATACAAATAAAGGTTACAATATATTGTTCTGGAATACTAGTAATCTATCATACACCAGTAAAATCACTAAAAATTGTCCAAATTATTAGAAATCACTTGAAACTAAATTATGTATACTAAAAACTGGTAAGATTTTTCTTACTTTAATGGGCTCTTTTATTCACAGCATATATTTTAAGTGCTCTGATTGCCAAGCAGTAGCACTAAAAGCTGAAAGCAAAAAATGACATATGCTATGAAAAATTGCACATATGTGAAATGTATTTTTAGAATATATTAAAATATAAATATTCAAAGGGTCAAAAAAGAATAGAATAAAATTATATTGGATAATATGCTGAGAGTTTCATATATCAGTCATATTAGGAATTTGGTAAAGCATACTTTGGGTCAATGAGACTATTTCTATATAACAGTATGATGTATGTCATTACCTGAATGTAGTGGGATCATCCATACAAAGGCTGAAAGTTGGATTGAATAATAGACATGAAGAGAAAGTTTGAGACTCCTCCTCATGTGCTCCCTTCACAATGGATGTGAATTTGTGCTGCTGTCTCTTGTCACATAAATCTCCAGGTAAATTTTCATTTAATTCATTTTTTTGCAGTATAGGGAGAAATTTATTTTATTTTATTCTATTTTATTACAGCTCTTACATATCCCACTCAGGGAGGAAATTCTGATCAATTGCTAAAGGAAGGAGGCCTGAGGTAAGAACTGAAGCAGAGCTCCATGGGGAAACATCCTTAACTGGAATGCTGGGAAGTCTTGAGTAGGGAAGGGACGTAGTGGACGAACAAACGAATGGAGATGGACTAACCAAATAAGAGGAGTAAGTATATGTCATTTTAAAAACGAACTCTGAAGAAAGGTTTTTGCGTGGAGTATAAAACTGGTGCTAGAAACCATGGGTTATTAAACAAAAGTTCCTGTTTGTGATAAGATACCTTATTGTTAGTCACTAATTAGGGCATCTGCAAAGGTTTCTTTAACATTACAGATTCTTGTTTTCTTGGTTGTGCACAGAGTACCAAACCAGAAGATACTACTGTTGATTATATCAGATGCTTTATATAAATCAGATAGGTATATGAATTTAAATATGATCTTTTCTGGTAGCTATATTTCATAGTTCTCAAAGGTGCTAAGCCAGATGTGATAGTTTTTTACAATCATAGCAGTACAGTTATGGGGATAACCTATTGTTGATTTTATCTGAGAACAGCTTCCTGGTAAGGAATCCATACCTAGTGTGAAAACCAGGATAAGAACCTGTGGCAGTGACATAATAGAATTCAGAGGGCAGCCCAAAAGTGTTGATTAGCAAACTGACATAGCATCAAATACCTTTCTACATATTAGATTAATATTTTTAGACGTATGCCGCTTTTAGCTTTAATCAAAAAAGCCTCTGCAGTGAATGCAAAGACTCATGGCTGCAAGAAGTACCATGAATAAGTAATTTCTATCTTGTCTTCCCTAAGTAAGGTACTTCTTTACTCCCACTTATTTTCAGGGAATAATTCAAAAGATAATGGAGAAAGAAA
>NW_021604791.1:3761547-3835032 GCF_004785775.1 Grammomys surdaster | reverse complement strand
GAGGGAGAGGGAGAGAGGGAGAGGGAGAGAGGGAGAGGGGGAGGGGGGAGGGGGAGGGGGAGGGGGAGGGAGAGGGAGAGGGAGAGGGAGAAGGAGAGGGAGAGGGAGAGGGAGAGGGAGAGGGAGAGGGAGAGGGAGAGGGAAGGGAGAGGGAGGAGAGAGAGAGACTATGATTGAGAATATGATGAATATGATTCTGGGAACTTGGGAATGATATAGGCTTTTTAAACCTCAGAGCACACCCCAGCAGTGACTGATACCCTCCAGTAATACACAACTTATCCTCAAATAGATCCATCAAACAGAAGATCCTATAAGGATCAGCCTTATCAAGAAAAAATGACAGAAATATTAGGATATTCACTCGGATATTCCAGGAGAAACTAAAAGAATCTGGAAAAATACCCAAATGTCATGATTCTGGAAAGAAGCAGAAACGACTGAGATGGAATTCAAAAGAGTAGATTTAAGAAAGTAGGGAGTGACTAACCAGAATACAATGTACAAAGCCATCAAGTGGTTAAATAACAGAATTAATCGATAAAATAATACATAATAATAAAATGCAATGTAAACGCATGTTATTCATTATTTGTTTCTTCTTATTTGTTGTTGGAGCTGACAAGCTACATACCACACTCAAGAGACTACATTGCAATAGCATAAATCAGATTAAAGAAAGGAAGATGGTGATATTTGTTTTACAATACATGGCACAGTCACCTAAATTAATATTGCATTAGAGGCATATTTATAATTTTATCAATGTAAGAAAATGTGCAAAAGTTAATGATAGAATCTATTAAGTTTTGCTTGCTGTTGCAATTAAATATGTTATTTATATAGATCTAATATTTTGGATAGTAATATTCTTTTCTTTTTATTTTTTAGTTAATCACTTTACATCATACTTCCTGTCTCCCTCCTAGTCACCATCTACCACAATTTTTTCCAGATCCCTGACTCAGTCTCCTCTCCCACTCTGGGTGCCAATGAGCACTCACCTGAGTATTCACCCTCTCTGGCACTTCCTCTCCCAATAAGTTCAGGAAGGATTAACATAGTATTTTCCCATCATATAATATTGTTAATTTTTACTGTTTTCTATTTTAGTTAACTATAACAGCACTTTTACTATTTTATTTTGTACCATCTTCTTCTAAGATTAACGAGAATTTGTTTGTCCCCTAATTTTAATTTTAGTTTGAACCCTGAAAAACTATCCAACCATAAACATTAAAAACAGAATGAATTAAATTATACAAAAGCACATTTTGTTTGGAATAATTTATTTCATGTGAATGATTAGAATTTGAATTTAGCAGACAATATTTTCTCTTTACCTGGCATTTTGGTGTCCAGACTAGTTGTTTCAAAAATAATCTATATGTATCTATTAAAGAGGATAAAACATCCATGAATTCAAATTTTTATTGTTAAGAAATTATATTTCTTGTATCATTGAATGTATTTATTGAAATTCACTGGAAATACTGCAAAAAGATTTACAGTGTGAAACCTAAGTATAAATAAAAAGAATAAAAAGATATGGTACATTAAACAAGCAGCAACTTGTTCTAAACAAGTTTCCGGAATAATATTGCTGAAAAACCAGAGATCAGAGATCTGTTAAATCAACTTTAGGAAACATCAATTGAGGCAGTCTTGAAGCATCAATATCAACTTCTATAAAATAAAAACACTATTTAAACAAACAGTCCCTTATAATCAATTCACTTATAGTAATATTTAACACAGAACATAGTCTGAGTACCCCCTTCTCCCACACAGACAGACAGACAGACAGACACACACACACACAAACACACACAAACACACACACACACACAGAGACAGAGACAGAGAGACAGAAAGAAAGACAGAGAAAGAGAGGGGGTGGAGAGAGACATACACAGACACACACACTCTTACATTCAATATTACTGTAAGCCAAGACTTTCTTTATTATAACATCTTTCATTAAGAATCCATTGCAACTTAGAATTACTATCAAGGAATGGAAACTAGAAGTTACCTGCATATGACTAACTATGTTACTCATATGTCAGCCAGTCATTTTTTTATCACAGTGAATTGCCCAGACTTTTCAATACATTTCTGAGATTACCATAATACATTTTTTAATCAAGCAGGTGAGGAAGCCAGGGTAAAAGTAAATGGTCTTAGCAGTTATCGACTTTCCACTGAACGAACTCTGAGAGGAGCTGGTAGCCTGCTCCGTAATGCTGGCTCTTTGATCAGCTAAACATTGAGGAAACTTCTAATTAAGTTAATAGAAACTTCCAAAAGTAGTTTTGTGGCCTGCATTAATTAATACAATGATTATTGGCTAACAAACTACAGATTATTTACATAGTATGTACATAGAAAAATAACAAGCTATTTTTTTCCTACCCCTAAAGGCAGCCTGTCTGATGCCTTCAATATTCTCAGTTTTTGGAGCTCTGTGAAATACAAGTGATGTTATTTTGAGTTGATGATTGATTGAAATCATAGAACAGTTCTTGTCATTTTAATCAAAAATCAGCTCAACTGCTCTCAGCTTAGCAGGTAGAACTTTCAAAGTTCCTTCCTTTGACTTCTAAATGTAGGATTGTTTCAGGTCCCATCTTCACTATCTATAATCTTCCTCTGGAATATTTTGCCTAAGTCAATGACTTTGAATACTTTGTAGCCACCTCTTTCCTATGCTTGCTTTTATCATCCATTTACATGACAAAATTATAAGTTTCTCTCAATATCTAAAATTTTTGTTTGGGTTTCATTTTTTTTTACTCAATCATACAAAAAGAATTACAAGCAGTTAATGAGTGCTGAGAGTGAGAGAAATGTTCATTGTCAGGGAGTACATGTCAGTAGATTATCCAATATCAAATGGTCAGCCCTGAAGACATATTTACAAGTAAAATTGTTTTCATTGTATTTTTAATAACTTAGAATAAATGTGAACATTATCTCTTCCTAATACAATCTAATATACTGGATGGTGGGATAATTATTATTTTAACAGACAAAAAATGGAAATGCATTGCCAATGCATAGTGTTTTTTAGACATCACTCCAGTAAATTTCCATCATCTATGGCAAGTAGAAAAGACACACAAGATTTGAAAACTAAATAGATATTGTTATTAAATATAATTTGTTAAACTGCATTAGCGACCAAGAGATAGAAAAAAAGAAAAGAGGTATGACATTTTTGTTTTTTTTGGTTTGCCTCTTTTGAGGCACAACATAAGATATGTCTAAATTGATATAAAATCATATAAAAAAGCCAGAAAAGTTAATACCATTATTTCAGAAAGATGTACAGCTGGAAAGAAAACAGCTTCATGGGACAACACAAATAAAAGCTGAAGCAGGGGCAGGAAGCATGTACAGAAGTCACTGTTTCTTTAGCATTATGAATCCTCACTAAGCTTTTGTTTTTCTCATTGAGAGTTGCATAGAATTCTGGAATGCATCAATGAAAATAAGTAATTTAACTCAACAAAGTTATAAAGTAGCTACTTCCCAAAGTGTTACTCAAGGCAGAATAAGCTAAATGCTTTTCAGATTAAAAACATAGAAAATGGAGCCAGAGGGAATAGGAAGCACGTGTATAGATATTGGTGAACACGGACATCATCATCTGTAACAGAACAGGAGCGAGAACATCTAAGAAAAAGTTAGTTATTAGAATTCAACACTGTGGAAATAGAAAGGTGCCACTATCAACCTTTGTATTTGCCCTTTTCTTGTGTTCTTGGGAATGTGTTTACAAATTGAATGCCCTGTGAGGTTCACTCTGTCTCCACAACACAAGACATCTTCCAGTGGAGACAAAACCATCACAAGTAGTAGCAGAGACAGATTGGACTCTCTATGTCACAGTTATCACACAATAGGTACAACCAAGCTGTCAGCAGTTTTGATTGAAGAAAGACAATTGACAGTACTACTGAGCCACTAGCTGTCAATTAAACACAAAATGAGCCTAGTAGCACACATGAGGTGCTATCTCACTCACAAGCTATAATTTGCTTACTATACTGCTATCCAGTGACATTACTTTTTATTGGACAGTCAAAGCATATTTTGTGTTTCTTAGTAAGTTCACCTGCTTCTTAGCAGATACTATTGATGGAATTTCAGTGAAAGAAGAATGTGAGTTTTTCTGAGACTGATGGTGTCAATGTGGTGAAAGAGTGAGATTGCTAAAGATACAAGTGGTTATATTATTACTATTAATAATAGCTATTATTATTAATTTCAAATTTTATTTTTAAGCACATGGGAAAACTGCCCAACTCTGCTGTTAGATACTATCTTATGATATTTACCTGCTATAAACATCAAATAAAACCCATTTTATTACTTTCCTTCATAAACTATCAAGAAAGAGATTGTCATTTGAGATCATGTATAAATGAATCTAAATTGTCATGAAGAAAGGAAACAAATACCTAGACAGACATACAAAATGTTGGAACTAATTTAGCAAGCAATACTTACTTCTGTACTTTTAATAAGCAAAAGAGAAAAATATATACCCAAAGAATTACATTTGTAATTATGAAAAGTCATCACAATTATTATTTAAAATTGAACACAGGATTACTCAGTAATTATATTAATAATTGAGAATTAACTTCAATACATGAGACATTTGCTGATGGTTATTTTTTCCTATATCTAGGATAACATTCTCATGAGGAAGTTAGATTTGATATAATTATTTTTATGTATTTTTAATGTAAGGCATATTTACATATGGACACTTGTATGTGTAGTCATAATGAGAAATATCAAACTTACTGAATCATTGACACATGCAGCTCTTAAAGAGATGGATTTATTTCAAAATAATATTATTTTCTTTTATTTGATAATTGTCAAGTCCAAAGTAAATAGAAGTACAATATCTGCTTGTAAATATAATAAGTAGCCAGACAGTTCTTAAAGGTTCTCCAACTCTGTATGCCTAGAGATAGTACAATGCTTTTCTACATTTAAAAGTAGATAGTGTGACCTACGGAAAACCAGTGACTTGCCAGTAATTAAACTGCCACATGTGCACAAGCTTTAACAAAACTGTTTCATTATGATAAATAAGACAAGGAAATACTATTCTATATTAATTTTCTGCCATAAAGAAGCATTTTAAAACAATAGACTCATTTAACAAATACCTATTTTTTAATTTTTGAGAATAATTTCCATGAGCAAGTATTGGGTATTATATGATTTTGATCACTTTTTCTTCTGCTACTTACTCTACTCCCTCTGGAATTCTTAACTTGTGTGTGTGTCTGTGTGTGTGTGTGTGTGTGTGTGTGTTTATGTGTGTGTGTGTTTATGTGTGTGTGTGTGTGTATGTGTATGTATGGGCATGTCAATTTATGATTTTACATATATGCATAATATTACTGATAGCACATGGCATCAGATCTATTTTATGATAATGTATATATTGTCTACCAATTTATAATATACATATATGTACAATAAATATATGATATCTTATATTTTATGCAATACTAAGTTCATTTAAGGATGCTAATGTACATGTGTTACTTAGATTATATTGTGATCACATGATCATGTGTGATTTTACATTCCTTACCAGGCATTGATTGCCTGTAGTTCTTCATATTGCTTTGGGACCTTATTAATTTTATCTTATCCTCTTTGACATTTGGACTGCAGTGATCATTGTTCAGGTCTTTTTGAGGCAACTATGACATTGAGGTCTATTGGATACAGGGTTTTATTCAAAAGGCACTATGTCACAGGAGGAATCTTGATTCTTAAAATATTTTTGCTCCTTCTTCTGAGGCTCTCCCGGAAGCATATGTGCAGGAACTGTGTTATAGATGTATCAGCTGGAACTTATCATCCTATGGAGCTTAGTCTTTGAATTTTAGTCATTTGTAGATCTCTGAATTTGCTTAAATCTATTGAAAAGAAATATACTTTGATGATAGGTGAGAGCTACACTAATTTGTGGCTAAAATGATTGGTATTTAGTATATAGCAAGAGGCATATTGTTTTTGGAAAACCATAGGCTAGAAGAAAGATGGCATATTCAATAAATGATGGGAGAAAAACTGGGTTTCAACATGTAGAAATATATTTATCATCTTACACAAAATTAATTCCCAGAGTCAAGAGAAATAGCTCAGCTTCTAATGGAACTTACTTCTTTTCTGAAGAACCCAGATTTCATTTCCAGCTCCCCCATGGTGGTTAAAAACATATGTAATTCCAGGACAAAATATTTGACATGCTTTATGGCTTCCTTGAGCACTGAATAAATGTGTTGCATGGATATAAATGTAGGCAAAACTTGCTTACACATAAAATAAAAATAGTATCTGCAAAGAATCTTAAAACAAAATCAACTGTAAGTGGATCCAACACCTCAAGATAAAACACTGAAACTTCTAGAAGAAAACAAAGACAGTTCCCTGTAAGACACAAGTGCTAAAAATGACATTCTATGTAGAGTTTCATTTCCTCAAGACTAAAGACCAGTGACAGACCAATAAAATATCGTAAAGCTAAAAAGCTTTATAACAGCAAATGAAACAATCGATCATGTAAAGAAGACATCACCAAAATGGGAGAAAATAGTTGCCAGCTCTACATTTGATGGAGGATTAATATTCAGAATATAAAGAGATCTCAGAAAACAAAGAGTCATGAAAGCAAATGACCTAATTGAAAACTGGAATATGGATCTAAACAAAGAGTTCTTAGAAGAAAATAAAACATGGGCACAAAATACCTTAAAAAATGATTGACATTTTTAGAAATCATAGTAATACAAATTAAAGCTACTTCTAGATTTCATCTCACACCTGTTAGTATGAATACAATCAAGCTATCAAGTAGCAATAGACTATCTCAAAGAATTAGAGAAAGAGAAACACTTATTCATTGTTGAAGCCAATATAGAAATCACAAAATTCATGAAAAAAATAGCAAAGCTAAAAATGGGTCTACCATATCACTCATTTATACTTTCTCTGGACATATGTTCAAAGAACTCAATTTATTATAACAGAAATACTTGCTGAACCATGTCATTACATCTCAAGTCACAAGAGCTAGGAATTGGATGCAGGCAGACATGTATTAATAAATGAATTGAGAAGAAAGTAAGAATATGTATGTATATGTATGTGTATGTATATTTATGTGAATATGTATATTATATGTATATATGATGTGTGTATGTGTATATATGACTATATTCATCCAAAAAGATAAAAGAATATCT
Organism: Grammomys surdaster; assembly: GCF_004785775.1. Lineage (NCBI taxonomy): Eukaryota > Metazoa > Chordata > Mammalia > Rodentia > Muridae > Grammomys > Grammomys surdaster. The sequence continues at coordinate 3,827,746 of NW_021604791.1, read as the reverse complement.
AACTATCCAAATATAAATATCAACCTAGGAAATTTGTATAAATTTACACATACATAGAGCTGAAAAACAATATTTTGAGTGGTAAAACCCAGATCCAGAAAGACAAATGGTACATACACACTCTTATATGTGGATCGTCTACCAATTAACAGTTTGAATACATTCAATGTTAATTCAGAAAAACAAGTGACAGGGAATGTCATCAAACAAATCAGACATAAATATTATTTTATACACTTGGCCAGAGAGGATCTTCTGAGCGTATGATATGAGTTAAGGTTCTCAGGGATTAGAGATTCAGCTGATACCCATAGTCAAAAGAAACTGCAACAGTCACTAGAAAACAGTGTAGTTACTCTTTCTAAATGATTACAATGATTTTAAAGAAAAACATGTGGAAAGATGATTGTTATGAAGTCTGGACATTCCCATGATGCTAATGTTCTCTAGAGTATTCCATAATTTGAACATGACTTATTCTCATTTCGTTTCCACCTGCCTGTCAGCTGTCAGCTTGAAAAAATAAGCTGTAAAACTATACTTATTTCTCTTTTTTTTGGTGAAAAATGATAGAAATCTCACATGATGGTTAGTAATTGCCTAAGTTCTGTGAGAACTAATATTCAAGGTGCTGCTAAGAAGCAGGAATGTCTGGAAACAATTATTGAAGTCATTTCCCCAAGTACTACGGCTATCCTCTGAAGATGGGAGGTGAGGAGATTTATTTATTGCCCTCATCAAAAACTTCATCTTGATGAATAAACCACGCTACAGAGCCTCACATGCATGCAGCATTCTTCTACCTTAGGTTTAGCCTTTATACACTCAACTGTCTAAACTAGAGTAAAAATCATGCGTTCCCACAGGCTAGTGAGCAAGCCCTTCTACTATATCATACCTGGGTTATGTGAATCTTCATTACTACTTGGCAAATTAAAAGTAGCTTACGTGTTCTTACTAAAATAGCACATATATTATTACTGCTTTGAAAGGTTATAAAAAATGAAAATAGCAGTAATGACCAAGTGAGTTTAAGTTAGAAACACTTGAGAGAGAATTTTATAACCACAATCTCAAGTTAATTAGCTTGGGTGTGGCTACTGGGAGTGGACTAACATAAAGACTATAGCTATATATTTATTTCAGGTACTATTAGGAGTTTTAATAATTTTGTTTCCTCATGAATGAAAATAACAAATAATAATGTGCTTGTAGATGTTTTCCTGTGATGGAATTATTAACTAATGTTATTATGCAAGCCTTTCTATTATTTTTGTTTGTTGAATATGTGTTCTAAGGATAAAACTGAGGTCTTCATGCTTCAGAGGCAAGTATTTTACCAACTGAAATATTCTGCTTAGGCAAGTGTTTACGTGTTTGGCTACAATATAGCTATGATAATGTTAGACATGGTAACAAGATTTCTAAGTGTCCCAAATAACTTTAAAATATATGAGTCTAATGATAACTCAGGTCTGAAGATATCTCTCTTGCCACAATTCTCATTGGAGGACACTTATATATGGTTTGTGGATTTGTTGGAGATACTATCATGTCTGTTTGTATTCTGTGTATTTTAGCCCTAAGACCTGAGCATTGTGAACTTCTTTTCATTGATTTTGTCCTATTTGAGATACCAAGTTTCCACTTTTGAGTAAAAATTTGATTTGTCGTTGTTGTTGCTCATGCATGATTGATTTCAGATGAGCTATGAGGAGGTATTCTAGAACAAGGATAATCCATTTTAATGCTAATCAAAAAGCATCCTGATATGGTCCAGACTGGACAGGCCCAGGGGCTCATTAGACTTTATTAGCATGCAGTATATACGGCTCGGGTTAATTCTGGAGGTTGTGTATTGTGTGGTTGGGCTAGGATCCAGATGATTCAGTGTATCTGAGAATACCAGCTATACCACCCGGGCCATGCTTGGAGGCTGGGAAGAGTGTAGGTGAGGTATAGCAGCCTGGGCCATTGTACTGGGTCTATGAAGTAGACTAGATATGAAGATTTGGAAGGGTAACGGCTGGGCAAGGACAACAGAACTCATTAGGTTATGTTGGCTAAATAAGACAAGAGCAGGATCAACCTTAGATTCAGGAATGATGAAGGCAGTGCTCCCCCAGACATAGGATTGAGAGCAAAGTCAAACTTGGAATTTAAGAACAGAAAACGTCCAGTTCATTAGACTGGAATAGTACATAAAATATGTAACCTGAGTTAGGTCTGGGAAACATCAAGTTTGTAAGTGGGTAAGGGTTAGGCTAACTTACTAGGTTGGACCAGAGAGCAGGATTCTGATCAAAGCTGGGGAAGCCTTTTCAATGTGTCTCTCACAGAAGTTTTTAATAACAACTATTATTGTGATTTTACTTTCTTTTATCTTTAATTTAGTTTATTATGTCTGTAATTCTATAATTTATTTTATGATTTCTTCATTGTTGTTCATTATGTTAATTAGAATGTAACATATCTAAAGGAGATTCTGAGCATCATTTGGGTCATTGTCTGACTTTCAGTGTGACATTCTAAAAGTAAATTTTCTTTGACATATGTAACTATCATTTCACAGGATTACTGCTGTATAAGCTCACCCCTTGTGGGATTTTCTGAACTCTGGCTGGCTGGTTCAACCCAGCTATTCTGGCTCCACTCCAAGTTGACTGATTTAACCTAGCTTCCCTCAGATTCCCACTGAATTGCTCTGCTTGGCCTCAAACTAACACTGGCTAGTCATTCTAATATTCTGTCATTTTAGTACACTCTGACTTAAACTGACTCTGCTAATATGCACCAAAATGCATAAAGTCAGGGAAGAGAGAAGTTCTACTGCATTGCACTCACTGCAATGACTCCCACCTCACTCAACTGAGGAACTGAAATCAACTTAATTGTGTGCGGGGCGCGCGCGTAATGGTCTCGCCGGCAAAAAACATACACACACGCACACACACATACACACCAGAATCCTTCCGTAGAAACACGTTTATTTCCCTAAACCAAAATGGTGGTAGAAGACGAGAAGGCGTGGGAAAGCACTGCCTATATACCCCAGAGCGGGGTATTCACCCCCTGATTGGCTGCTTACTCGTAGCACGCCAAACGCCGTGGGATGGGCTTAGCTATGGCGGGCTTACCATGGCACATGCGCAGTTTACTAGGTACTAGGAAGAATTACGGGCGACAGCGCCACCTAGCGATGGCGGACTTTGTCAGCTCTCGTGGCGGCTCCCAACATCTGCCCCTTTTTGTTTAAATATAGAGGGTGGCAGAGGTCCCTGGGAAGGTTTCGTAACTCCCAATTTTGGGGGGTCTCACGGCGGGTCTGAGTCTCTTTAGAGGGCGGTGCTCAAACTCTTACCCGTCACGGGGTCAGCCTCCCCACCCGAGGCTGCCCTGTCTTAGGTGGCCGAGCCTTATCCGTCCACTCCGTTATTGACTTACCAGACCTTCTATCCGTGGAACGAACACCTTAGTGGGCAGGGACTGTGTACAGAAATGTTTGAGGCTTTACAGGGTGTCTTTACCAGAAGCCCTAGGGTGCAGCAGCTGAGGAATCTGTCTACTGGCTATTTCCTTTTAGATTTGTCAAACAGGCACTGGCCAATGTCCCGTGTCTAGGCTGACTGACATTTCTTCACAGCCAGCACCAAAGAATGGTGAGCTCTCTGGCTAGGCTACGAGGGTCGCGCACCCACACCTGGCATTCTCCGAATGTGTGCTCCAGGTTGTGGCCACTCGTAATGCCTGTCACCGGGTAATATCACCATTCGTGGTATACCTCTGGCATATGAGATCAGCTTATTCCCGTCGTTGGGATCAATTGACAGCCGGCCTGGAGACAAAAGGATGGAGTTATCTAACTGACTGCCCTTAGCCTGTCTAGCATGGTACCAGTTATGACTCAAACCTAAGGCCTGATCAAGCAAATTCCATCTTGGGGGAATAAGCGATCAAAGAACCAACAGTTTAAAACCGTCTCCCTTACCCTACCAGGTGCAATGGAAACACAAGTCCTCTGGGTGCAAGGGCTAAGGGGAACAGAAAGAGATGCAAACACCCATCCCTGTGCAATGGAGTCATCTCCTAGGGGTGCAAGGGCTGTTTGTCTCAAAATTCAGGTACCACAGCTATACAGACAAGAATCAGCCAGGTCGAGACTCTTCACTGACCCAGTGTAAAGGACAAATGTTCTGGGGTGCAACGCTGATGGCCTAACATTTAGCACCACTACTCGTGGGGGGGAGACTGCTTAATTGAGGCAGTGATAACCACACTGCAGGGGAAGCCCCTAGTACTTTGGAAGCGCCTGTGCAAAATTAGCCTTGTCAAGATTATGTTGAGCTATGAGTTCGCAAACCAATCAAAGGATGAATACTAAACCACAACTTAGGATATACCACACAGGCCTACTCCCACTTACTTAAAAAAAGAAAAGGGGGGGAAAAGGAAAAGAAAGGAAGAAAGCTGAAGAATTCTGGGAGGACAGTCCCTCAGTCAGGGACAGATCCACGTGCGTCGAGTTGATGTTCACCACAGCTGCTCTCAATTTTCTGAGTGTCTCACTGAAGTTTTCTGAGCAGTTTCCTGTAAGATACTGAAACAATTTTCTGGACAGATTAGTTACACGAGTAAAGTTTTTATACTGTACACTGGTGATGTAAAGTGTACCCAGTTTTCTCTCACATCTCAATTGGGCTAGTTGAAAGAGGATATCTAATCTCTCTCTCACTGAATCAAGGCGTTGATTAAGGATGATTAGCCCGCCTTTTAGTAGGGTACTGACGGAGGTTTGAAGGTTAACAGTCTCTGCCACCGTGGCTGACAATTGGGGGTAGTGCCCACCTGAACAGAAGTTGACATAGCAATCTCAGTGGCAGTGGCGATAACGGCACTAATTAATATCGTCGTCACTATGGCTGCAGTTATACCAAATCTCTTTTTTTGTCTAAATAATGACAAAGTGGAATGAGTCTCCACGGGGATGGGAACCCATCGTGTGACTCTGGCAACCATAGTGCGAGTGAATCTTTAGAATTCCAACACTGGGACATCCAGCAGGTTTTATTGGTACAATTCTTAAAGGTGGAATTTTGATAAAATAAACAAAAATACTAGGAACCTGTATCCCTTGGATCAGTACAAGGGCTATCATCAGAGCCTGGAGGGTCTGTCTGGGTGTCACCTTCCAGTATCGCGAGTCGCCTCGTCAGCCGCTCTGGTAGCCAAAACGGATTGTCTTCTTCCTGTGGAAACACACAGACCGCTCCCCTGGCTCTTAATAAAACAATATCTGGGCCCTTCCATTGTCCGGTCAAAATATCCTTCCATTTCACCATCTCTTTCGGCCTCTCAGGCTCTAAACAGTGACGGTCAGCAGCTGAATGGCCCTGACTGTCCAGATTTAAAATATTGAGGGTAAAGAGTGCTATAGAAACGATGACTCGTGGCACTGAGGGTAGGGTCTCCTCGACTCCTCCCTTTTGTTTTATTAGATAAGACTTAAGAGTGCGATGAGCCCGTTCTATGATGCCTTGTCCTTGAGGGTTATAAGGGAGGCCTGTCAGATGGGTTACCTCCATTTGGCTACAAAACTGTCTAAACTTTTGAGAAGTGTACGATGGCCCATTGTCCGTCTTAAGAATTCTAGGCTTCCCCCAGGCACTCCATGCCTCAAGGCAGTGTTGAATAACATGTGCTGCCTTTTCTCCGGTCAACGGAGAAGCAAATATAATTCCAGAATAAGTGTCAATGGAAACATGTAAATATCGTAATTTGCCAAAGGTTGGGATGTGAGTAACATCCATTTGCCAAATCTGTAGTGGCCGAATTCCTCGTGGATTAATTCCTACATGAGGCACTGGTAAAAATTGACAGCAATTCTGACATTGAGTAACTATATCTCTAGCTTCCTTTCTAGTTATCTCAAACCGACGACGTAGCGTCTCTGCTGTCACATGAAAGTTTTTATGAAAATCCTTGGCCAAATCTAATTTGGAAGATAAGGCGATAGCAACCAATTTTGTGGCTCGATCCGCTAGGTCATTCCCATGAGACATTGGGCCTGGTAGACCTGAGTGAGCCCTGATATGTGTAATAAAAACTGGGAATCTCCTATTAATTAAGGCGAATCGAATCTTTTGAAAAACTTTTACGAGTCTACTAGATGGTCTAATTAGCCCAGCCACTTCTAAGGCTTTAACTGCATTTACTACATAAAAGGAATCTGAAACAATATTTAAAGGGCCTGGAAAGGTTTCAAGAACCTCCAGGACTACCAAACATTCCACAACTTGAGGTGAGGTCTCGTGATATTGTTTGGCAGTGACCTTATTATCAATTACATAAGCACCCACACCTGTCTTTGACCCATCTGTGTAAACTACCACTCCATCTGGGAGCGGCTTTTGAGATAAGACCTGTGGAAATACAATAGCTTGGGTTAAGGCAAACTGTAAAATGGGATGTTTAGGGTAGTGATTATCTATTTGGCCATTAAAGGAGGTGACCAACACGGCCCAAACATCAGAGGTAGCAGTTAATATTTGAACTTGATGTGCAGTATAAGGCACTATTAAAACTTTAGGCTCCCTTCCAAAATGAGTGACAGCTGCTTTTAATCCCCGTAAGGCAAGCTGAGCAACCGCATCTGGATACCATTCAATAATCTTTGCAGGAGAGGCATTAGGATGAATCCATAATAAGGGTCCATCTTGCCATAATACGGCAGTTGGTAAACATCTGGTTTTAAAGACACACAGATTAAAAGTTTTGGTCTCATCAATGCGTTTTAGCTGAGCTTCCTGCAAGGCATCCTCCACCAATCGCAGGGCATGGTTTGCAGCCGGTGTTAACGCTCTTGGTGAGGAAATATGGGAATCTCCTTCCAGAATGTCAAACAAAGGTTTTAATTCAGCAGAGGGAATTTTCAAAAATGGTCTTAACCAATTTATATCACCTAATAACTTTTGAAAATCATTTAAGGTATGTAAATGATCTCTGCGAATTTCTAATTTTTGAGGAACTATTTTCTCAGGGTAAATAACTGTCCCTAAAAAGGAACCAATTTCTGAAATTTGAACCTTCTCTGTGGCAATATGCAGACCCCACTGTCTTAATGTAGCAATTAATAAAGGATATGAGTTCTGCAAAATGGTCAACTCTTTATGGCATATTAAAATATCGTCCATAAAATGAATCAAGAGTAGAGAAGGAAATTGTTTCTTAACAGGTTCAAGGGCCATTTGTACATACAGCTGACACATAGTAGGACTATTTGCCATGCCTTGAGGCAAAACTGTCCACTGATATCTTTTATCTGGCTCAAGGTGATTAACAGCAGGTAAGGTGAACGCAAATCTTTGCCTATCTTGCGGGTGTAGGGGAATGGAGAAAAAGCAATCCCTAATGTCTATAATTATTATCCTCCACTGCTTAGGTAAAGCAGAGAGCAGAGGCAGCCCTCGTTGTACTGAGCCAAACAGCTGCATCTGTTTATTAATGGCCCTTAGATCATGGAGAAGTCTCCATTTTCCTGATTTCTTTTTTATAACAAAGATAGGGGTATTCCAAGGAGAAGTAGAAGGTTCTAAATGACCAAGCTGTGCCTGTTCCTCAATCAGCCTTGTAGCAGCTTCCAATTTTTCAGAGGATAGGGGCCACTGAGGAACCCACACGGCTTCCTCTGTAAGCCAGGGTATGGGCAAGGAGCCCTCAGTGGCAACTAGGGAAAACCCAGACCTTGTCTCCCTGTATTACTCTCCTGTAAGATTGGGTTTAACCTTCCTTGTTCTTTTCTGCCAAGGCCTTTTCCTTCCTTATATCCCATTCTTTTCATAATATTAATAGCTTGTTGAGAGTACTCATTAGTTAGAGTCAGTCCCAGGTCTTGTAAAATGTCTCTTCCCCAGAGGTTAACGGGGAGAGGAAGCACATAAGGTATAAAGCTTCCTGTCTGACCCTCTGGCGTCTTCCAAGTCAAGGAGCGTGAACTGACGGTGGGGTTGGCCTCATATCCCAACCCTTGTAAGGAATGGGATGACTGTGTAACAGGCCACGTTTTTGGCCACCAGTTAGAGGAAATAATACTTTTATCAGCTCCTGTGTCTAAAATTCCTGTAAAGCTCTTCCCTTCTATTGTTAATTGTAAAGTGGGTCTGGTTTTGAGATCCACTACTAAATGAGCAAAGTCAGTTCCTGAAGAACCGAACCTATTGGCACCTCTTGGCGCCCCGGTGGATGGAAAACAATTATGTAAACTTGGAAGGATAACCAATTGAGCAATCCTGTCTCCAGGGGAGATAGAAAATATGCCTTGTGGGCAGGAACAGAGAACTTGAAGTTCTCCTGTATAATCTTGGTCAATGACACCAGGATGAACCACAAGCCCCTTCAGGGTAAGAGAGGAGCGGCCTATAATGAGGCCAACGCTTCCCTCAGGCAGGGGACCTTTAAAATCAACCGGGATAGGTTGCACACCCTCATGTGGCATTAATAAGAATTGGGAGATAGAGCGGAGGTCCAACCCTGCGGACCCTCTAGTGGCTCTGTAGTTAGAGATCTCCCCCGGTTGTAGGCTTGTGTCCCATATTTTTTCGGGCCCTGAGACGTTGGGCCCGGATATTCGTTTTTTGAAATATTTTCATCTCTTTCTATAGGGGAGGGATCATGTTGAATAATCCTTCCCTGAATGTCCTTAACCGAACGACATTCATTGGCCCAATGATATCCCTTCCTACATTTAGTACATAACCCAGGGGTTTTCTTTTGTATAGGAGTACGACATTCTCGTTTCAAATGACCCTGTTTACCACAATTATAACATACTTTACGGCCGCCAGGACCTGAGCGGCTCTGGCCCTGCAGGATAGCTGCTGCCAGGCCCGCGTTAGTCAGTGGGCCTCCAAGACCTCGGCAGACCTTTATCCAATCTGTCAGCCCTTTGTTTCTCCTAGGGGCAATAGCTGCCTTACATTCTGGTGAGGCATTTTCATATACTAATTGCTCGATCAATGGCTTGACTTGCTCTGGGTCTCCGAAAATTTTGCCTGCTGCTTCTGTCATTCTAGCAACAAATTCTGAGAAGGACTCCTGGGGGGCTTGTAATATTTTTGTTAAATTTCCTCCAGCCTCACCCCTTTTCGAGAGTGCCTTCCATGCCTTAATTGCGGCGGCGGAAATCTGGCCATATGCTCCCCAATCATAGTTAGTCTGGTCAACAACATACTGTCCTTGCCCTGTTAATAATTCGAAAGTCCACTGTCTCTGGTTGCCCTCTGCATTAGCGTTGGCCTTTGCCTGTGCTTGAGAAGCATTGTGCCACAAGGCCTTCCATTCCATATACTGTCCCATATTAGGGAGGGCAGCTTTTACTGTGTTCTGCCAATCATTCGGAGTCATTGCCATAGTGGCAAATCTCTCAAGCTGCATAATTGTAAAATTAGCATCAACTCCATATTTGTTAACCGATTCAGCAAATTCTTTGATAGAAGCATACTCTACAGGCGCGTGGACACGGCCTCCTCCCGCGTCCTCAAACACTGGAAAGGCTTGTAACATTTTTCTTTTGTCTTCCTCTGAAAGGAAGGAGCTTGAGCCACGCCCGTCCACATGAGGCGGAGGTGCGCCGGGAACATTAGGTTGGGAGGGCGCTACAGGCCGAGAGGCCGTCCGGCTTCTATCTCTCGTTTTCCCCTGCTTTAGATTTTGCGGCGGTAACTGTTTACCTATTTCTTCATCTGAGTCCTCTGAGGAAGTTATCCCCTCCGACTCAGAGGCATCACGCCCCAGCACTTCCTTTACCGGATAAAGAGATCTTTTCCTGAGGCTTCCTATCCTTCCGTCTCTCCCAAGAGCGTTCTTTCTCTCATCTCTCATTTCCTTAGACTGTGTGTCTTTGGAAAGGCCTTTTTCCTTAAATATACTTTTTCTTCCTTTTTCTTTCTGAATTCCTAAGCGCTTCTGCCCTGTCTCTGTCTCTGACATGCTGATTTGTACTATTCTCCGAACCCTCACGAAAACCAGGAGCAGAAAAAGTGATGCTGCTAGCACCAAGGCGAAAGCCTCCAGCGTTCCTGCCAACTGGGGAGGGAAGTGAATCAAATCAAATCGAAACATATCTTTCAGAGAACGTTACCCCGTCCTACGGTTCTGGATTCACTCCACGCGTGGATAGGAAGCTGCGGAGGGTCTTCTGAAAACGTGCCGGCGATGGAAAATTCTCCCGGGTTTTTCGGCACCAAATGTGCGGGGCGCGCGCGTAATGGTCTCGCCGGCAAAAAACATACACACACGCACACACACATACACACCAGAATCCTTCCGTAGAAACACGTTTATTTCCCTAAACCAAAATGGTGGTAGAAGACGAGAAGGCGTGGGAAAGCACTGCCTATATACCCCAGAGCGGGGTATTCACCCCCTGATTGGCTGCTTACTCGTAGCGCGCCAAACGCCGTGGGATGGGCTTAGCTATGGCGGGCTTACCATGGCACATGCGCAGTTTACTAGGTACTAGGAAGAATTACGGGCGACAGCGCCACCTAGCGATGGCGGACTTTGTCAGCTCTCGTGGCGGCTCCCAACATTAATTGCCCTGAATTCAACTTATTCCACTCACTGACTATCCCTCTCTGTGTTGCTCTTAAATAGTTTCTCCTTTCTGTCCTGTTCTTGTGAGAGTTGGGAATACTCTATCTCTGACTCATTCTGACAAATGTTTCTCTGACTTGCACTTTGTCCCAGTTAGGTGACATTGTTTGGGATTAAAGGCAAGTACTAAGGGAAAACCTGTATGCCAGCCAGATCACACAGACCTAGGTGCTTGGATGTGAACACTTGCCATAGCAGCATGTTACTGAATTAAAATTCCTCTACCTTTCCCCCATTCAGTTTAAGTTAAGAATCACATGCAGTTTATGTATTACACTAGAAATAATTATTAATACACTACACGTAACAGTCTGAATGTCTTGAGGAAGATCTAGTGATGTGACAATCCTCATCCCATACAAAATCTTAACAGTCTGATATCTTCATGAAGATACATTGATGCAAGGAGCCTTCATGACTGAAGTTCTGATCATCTGTGCTTCAGCAAATGTTCATTTCAGCCTAAAGGTTTTCCAATCAGCTAATCTCATGATTTTTTGAGCCCAATTTTTAAGGTCTCTCCAAGCAGATTAGCTTCCCACATTGTTTTACTACTATATTGCTGTGTTTCCTCCTTCCTTGAGTCATACCTTTCATGTGGAAGCTTCTCTTATTCAGATTGGATCTTTATCAATTTTGATGGAATCCATAGTTTTTTATAGGCAAAATTTCTTCCCCATTGTAACACATTTCAGGAGTTCCTTTCTGACATTAAAATATCTTTAATGTATATTAATTGAACTACTTCAGCATTTTTCTATAATCCAATGTATTTCAGCAACTGTTGTTCCTGCATCATTGGCATTCAAGTAAATAAATAAGTAAAATTAATAAAGTCCTTCTAATACCTGATCCTGCACCCTGTTTTTTAGCAGTGGGTGATGGGGAACTGGGTGTTGTGGGAGATATTTAAAATAGAGTCACTCAATCTGCTTGTTCTTAATCAGCTGCCATCTTCCCAACTAGCCTAGGCCTGAAGCCAAGAGCAGCAATGTTGCTGCTCAGCTCAGGCTGCCCACTCAGGCGGCCAGAGATACTGGCCATATCTCCCACAAGATACAAGCATGGGGAATGGCTCTGCCAATCTCCCAAGCTGTTTCCGCAAGGCTGGGCTGAGCCTTGACCACCCTGTCATCTACAATGTACCCAGTAGGAATTAGACTCTAATGCTTAATGATTAAATAAAGGCTTTACATATTTGGTAATGCTCAATAAACAAAATGCTCACACAATTAGAGGTGTTTTCCTATTAACTAACCTAGATATAAGTCATTACTCAGGACTGCTCCCAATACAAGCATGGCTATCCATTCTCCTACACCTCTGCTTCTTAGCTCCTCCTTCTCCTTCTCCTCTTCCTCTCCTTACTCCTCCTCTTCCTCTCCTTACTCCTCCCACTTTAGCTCCTCCCAACTTGCGGGGAAAATTTCCCCCTACAACAGGTGATAGCGACTAGAAAGTCCCAGATACCTGTGAAGCAAGAGGCTCACAGGACCCAATAGTCATGACTTTAGCCAAAATACTTAATAAATGGGAGATAGAACCTGTGGAGACTACCTCCAGGAGACAAACACAGCCTGAAATTGAGGAATGGGGTCTCCCACTCATCTCAAAATTGTTTACTAAGGAATATTTCTGTCCAAAGGACAGACGGGGAAAAATGGAACAGAGACTTAAGGAAAGGATATCCAGATACTGCTCCACCTAAGGACCCATCCCATATACAGACACAAAACCCTGATCCTATTGCTGATGTCAAAAAATGCTTTCTGACAGGAGCCTGGTATGGCTGTTCCATGAGAGGTTAAACCAGCACCTGACCAATACAGAAGCAGATACTTACATCCAACCAGAATGAGCCTAGGACCTCAAAGAAAGAGCTAGGGGAAGGATTGAAGAATTTGAAGGGGGCTGCAACTTCATAGGAAGAACAATATCTGCTAACCAGACCACTCAGAGCTCCCAGAGACTAAACCCCAAACCAAAGAGTATACATGGAGTGATCCATGGCTCCAGATACATATGTAGCAGAGGATGGCCTTATCTGACATCAATGAAGGGGCATCCCTGGTTCCTGTGGAGGCTTGATGTCCCAAAACAGGGGATACTTGAGCAGTGAAGCTGGAGAGGGTGAGTGGGTGGAAGGCTAACCTCACAGAGGCATAGTGGAGGGAGAGAAGGGGATAAGATTGGGGATTTCTGGAGAGCTAACTCGAAGGGAAATATCATTTGAAATTTAAATGAATAAAATGATTAATAAAACATAAATTACGAATTATTCAGTCTGTTTCTGGAAGTTATTATTCCTTTTTTTCCGTTTATTAAGCATCTCCTTTAACGTGCACTTAGATCTTTCTATAACTTTTTGACCTGTTGGATAATATGGTAAAACTGTAATATGTTTTATGTTATAATACCAAAAAGCACTTTATTTACTGAAAATATATGCAGAGACATTATCAATCAGGTGATAGATGTAAAAGGGAGTCTTATTTGTGTGACATAATTGTCATGTCTGAGGGTTCCTGCTGAATAAGTTCACTGTTCTAGTTCTTTCTGAACTCTGTCTGATTGGTTCAACTCAGCTATTCTGGCTCAAAAATCTTTCCAAGCTGACATATTCAATCTGGCAACTCTCAGCTTCTCAATGAATTGTTCTCCTTAGCCTCAAAGCACCTCTTGCAATTTGTTCTAATCTTCTGGCTATTTCTAGACATGCATTAAGGTATGCCAAGTTCTCATTGTCATTGTAAAGATAAAATGGCAATTCTGTGGGTATTACTTAAGCATATAATATTCCAGAACATTTTGTGGTAAAAGTTAGCTGGTTTGGCAGTGTGGACAGTGATATATGCTGTAAGATGGAGAAAGAAGCTAGGTCATTAACAACAATCTTCATACTAAAAGATTAATCTATTTTTATGAGATATGATTTTGTGTGTGTGTGTGTGTGTGTGTGTGTGTGTGTGTGTTTTGTCATTTATTCTTTTTTTCCTTTTTGAGGAATTAAAATAATTTAATGTTCTAAAAGCAGTTAATAGATTACATACTTTCATAAAAGGATTTTACAATTTGAAAGAGTATAATAAAATTCCATTAACTGGAGGCTGTCATTCAACATGTATTGAGAATTCAATTGTCTTGCACATCTGAAGTTTATACCTCTTTCTCTCTTGTTCTAGAGAAAATCCATTCTTTCCTGGTTCAAGGAGTTTGACTACTTTAAAATTCTTTTAAAACCCCAATATATCTGTTGACTAAGTCTCTAAATAAGGAGAAAGATATTTAAGGCTTCACAGAGAGAGATGTTGTCCACTCAACACTCCTCTCCTGAACAGCATATCCTATAGTTCTGTCCCCGAAAAACATGTAAGAGTTCATGAGGATAAAAGTACAGCAATATACCTGCAAAGTTTATCTTTCAAACTGGCAATAAAAACAGTGGAACAAACTAAATTACTATACTTAGCATAATCATATGACTTTGATTATTTGGTTTCAACAAATGTAATTCATCTTTAAGCTCTTCCTATATCTTCTTAAAATTGGCTTTTTAACATTGCATTATACCAAACATAACACCATATTTTCTAAACATTATATTGAGATATAGCATAAAAGGCATGTAACCATATATTTTTAAATAAGTACAAATAAGTTAATTATGAAGGGACATAATTTGAGAAGCCAGAAGATGCAAGAAAAATCAAATCATGTTTGATTAACATAATTAAGCCATACAAACCTTCCAAATCCATAAATTTTCCTTGTATAAATAAAGAAAAATTAGGTATATGTCTTTTAATTTAATCTTAAAAAATATATGGAATATATCATTTACTTAATAAAAAGGTATTTTCCAGGTGCTCAATCATTATGTTGATATAAATCTTAATGTTTACCTATAAAATTATGCATAAATAGGATTATCTCCCATAAGTTCTGTTATTTCATTAATATACATAGATACTGTAGCTATCGATTTACTAAATTATCAAGTATACATCTTACAAAGACCCAAGAAAATGTTCACAATGAAAATAGACTCATATAAAAATGTTAGCAATAATTTCAACGATAATTCCACTATTATTTTATATTGTTTACATTTTCTAATGCCTAGATTAAACATTGCACAGAATTTAATTAAGTTCAATGATGTCGTAAAGATTTCCTACTTATCAAGTCTTAGAATTTGCCTTTATAACAAAATCCAAAAAAATAGCAGAATATTATATCCAGAGGGATATATATATATATATATATATATATATATATATATATATATGTCTAATTCCTTTGAAGGATATTTATGTTACTAAAAGAAAGACAAAAGAAGAAGCAGTTTTCACAGTAGACTATTTGAGAAAACTTCAAGAAATTTTCTATTCCTAAGGCAGTTTTCATAGAACATCAGATGGTGCCCTTGACAAAGATTGACATCTACAATGGGGAGTTATAGAATGAGGAGAGAAATTCAAGTCCAATAAATCACCGGGACCATATGGTACATTTCCAAGATTTCTGAAGAAAATAGTGTGAACTTTCATAGATGCAAAGGAAAAAGAACAGCAGGAAATTCAGAATTGACAGTAGCATCTGCTTTTAAAGCTTGCAAGTTTCCTAATGTGCTGCGTAGCGAAATGTAGAGGACCAAATACAGAACTTGGTTTATACTGCCAGTGTTAGACTGCAATACTGAATCATCTTTGATACTTCTATGCACACCTGTTTACTCTTCCTTAAATTTCTTTTAATAGTCATGGTTTTCTCCTATCTCTCTTGGTGCAGTTTTTAAAATAATCACATATTGGTAAGACTCTGTTCAATATGCACAAATATTAGAATTAGAATTGTCAAGAGGAAATATTTCATTGTTGATAGTATTATGACTTTCCTCCATTCCATATAAAATTTGGCCAAATTTGTCTCTGTGTGTCTGTATCTATCACTCTTGTCTCTTTGTCTGTCTGTCTCTCTGTCCTCTCAGTGTGTGTACATATCACTCTTGTTTCTCTATTTTTGTCCGTCTGTCTGTCTCTCTTCCTGCTTCTCTCTGATACTATTTAGTTCCTTCATGAAGATGAATTGTAGCACACTTGAATTCACACTCGATTCACGTTGCTTTATTATGTTTTTCAGCTGTGTTTCCGTTCACTAGAGGTTAGTCCACCATATGCAGAAATGTAGTTAATCTGAAATTTGCTATGATGAGAAAATGAGATATTGGTTTACCCTTTATTGTTATGGCAAATGCATTGAAATTGTACTAGTCATTGCTTAATATACTTAAGATACTTATAGACTGACACTAAGAGACCTTTAACTAAATCATAAACAAGCACCACTAGCTGGAGTTCTTTTGTCTGATAACTGTTAGTAGCAAATGTAAATACTCTTCTCAACCCCAGGTACATCAGCTTCATCTACAATAACAGCATATAGAAAATTTTTTTCATGATTTCACACTAAGGTCTTTTTTTATTTTAATACTTCATATGTTTTTTGTTTTCTTTTTTCTTTCTCTAACTAATTTGTACTGTATGATGCTTTTACCTAACAGTTAAGTTAATGAACATTTAATGAAGGTCATATTTCTCTCAATGGTCATATTTTTCTCACCCAATTCCATCACTGTCATATAAACCAAAACAAATGAACTTTCTCTAGTGTTCTATTTTGGTTTTGTCTATCTTTTCTGTAAAAGGTAATTTAAATTCACAGCCTTGAACTTTCTGTGAATTTCTCTAATTCTTCTAACAAGAATGGTCATGTTCTCCATTATTACTCATCAAGTGAAACACATTTTTGTATGCATGTACGTGTACACATATGGGCATGGGGAGAATCAATGAGAGAAAGAAAGAAAGGAAAGGAAAGAAAGAGGAGAGTAAAATATAAAAAAATTCTACTATCTTATAGAGAATATTTACCAGTTTTATTATTCACATGGAAAATTGGATAGATATATATTTTATTATTTCAGTTTCTTGATTTTCTTTTTGTTGTGTTTATTTGCTTAAGGATTTCTTTGTTTTACATATCTGAGAATTTGTCTGCATGTGTGTCTGCATACCAGAAGATGGCACTCCCGTGGGCATACAGTTACAGATGTTTGTGTGCTTCCATGTAGTTGCTGGGAATTGAACTCTGGAAGAACAGCAAGTACTCCTAACTGCTGAGCTATCTCTCCAGCCTGTTATTTCAGTTTCATCAAGTGATATTTTAAATTTTATTTTATTTTTTGTTTGTGTGGATGTACAGAATGTGTTTGCATATGTGTGTGTGTGTGTGTGTGTGTGTGTGTGTGTGTGTAGTTTGTGTGTATTTTGGATGTGGATATGACTATGGATGTACAAGTGTTCACTTCCTTGTCCAAGTTAAAGGGCTTTGACATTGGCTGCTCTCCTTTCATTGTGGTTTCTGATTATTGAAGTCAGGTGTCCTTGTCTCCATCCTAGGCATTTGTCCCTTATTGACCCCGAAGTGATCTTGTATATATCTTAAGTAGTCAAGTTATAATTGAGAACTATAGCTTGTTTTAATTCAAATGCTTTGCATCACCATGATTTTTATATTTATATGGATTTGTGTTCATTCTCTAGTCCCTTCTGCTTTTTATCATTCAAAGTACTTGAACACACTATACAGGAAGCTGAGGGACAAAGACATCTATATTCTTATAACTAAATTTTGAGTTAGTCTTCCAGATAAAGTATGGATTCAAACTAAGATAAATAGCCCTTTTTGAGAAAAAACAACTCTTTGTACATATGGCAGTGAGAGCTTCTATAACATGGATGTTGTTTCTAAGATTTTGATAATATTTAATTATAATTCTAAACTATTAACAATTGTTTTTTAAAAGTGCTTGAGCCTGGACAGTATCTTTTTTCTACAAGCATAAGTTCTTCAATCCCAGGAAAATATCTATTGTTCAGTGTTTTCATTTTGACAGGGGTGAGTTTGGCTCCTTTTTGGCATTTACTTCCTCTTCTTCCTCCTGATTATTTTAAAATTTCATACATGGATACAATGTATCTTGCACGTACTCATAATTCAGCTCCTCCAAGCTCCCTGTATATTTTGCGAACTCTTTCAATTGCATCTATTTCATTTCTTAAAAAAATTTCTATATGGAACAATTTTGTTGTTGTTGTTTGTATGTCTATGTGTGTATTCAAGGTCATCTCCTGAGGTGATGAAATGGTTGTACCACCTCCAGAGAAAAGTGACCTCTCCTCCCTCAGTCACCAACAGCTATTAGTTCCTCAGTTAACATTAGTAGCAAATCATAACCCCTTATTTATTATATCCTGGAATTTAACTGTCTTGAACTTGTGAAAGTCTTAGGACCATAAGAGGCAGGCTATAATTACTTTCCTAAATAAAGTTACCATTGAGTCAGCAAATCTAGAATGTCTTGAATTTATACTCGGTAGCCTCATTCTACCTCACACACCTGAGTCAGCTGCTACTACATCCATACTTTACTAGATTACCAAACTCTGAAAGAATCCCAAGTGTATATTTGTATTCAAGTCAATTAGATACTTGTTTATTATTGTCCACTTCTGTATAAATTATAATATTAAATGCTCTGGTCTATATATTTCTTTAATCTGGTTCAAAAAACTTAGCCGTATGTGAGCATACATCTTTCAGAATGATTACAAGGTTTGTTGAATCATGTAGGGAAAAACCTGATTCTGAAACTTTTTTTTCATTTTTTGTTATTATTTATTTTTATGCTCCAGATTTTTATTCCCCCCACCTGTTGTTCCACATCTCACACCTCCTGCTCACCTCTTTCACTACAATGATGTCTCGACCCCCCACCCCCACCTCCCATCCCCCACCCCCCCACCCCATCTGACATCTAAACTCCCTGGAGTCTCCAGTCACTTGAGGGTTAGTGCACCATCTCGAACTAAACACAGACCTGGCAGACCTCGGCTGCATATGTGTTGGGGGCCTCATATCAGCTGGTGTATGTGGCCTTTTTGGTGGTACAGTTTTGAGAGATCTCTGGGGTCCAGATTAATTGAGACTGCTGGTCGTCCTACAGGTTGAACTCCTCCTCAGCTTCATCCAGCTTTTCCCTAATTCAACCACAGGGGTCAGCAGTTTCTGTCCATTGGTTGGGTGCAAATATCTGCATCTGACTATTTCAGCTGCTTGTTGGGTCTTTCAGAGGGCAGTCATGATAGGTCCCTTTTTGTGAGTATTCCATATCCTCAGTAATAGTGTCAGACCTTGGGACCTCCCCTTGAGCTGGATCCCACTTTGGGCCAGTTGCTGGACCTTCTTTTCCTCAGGCTCCTCTCCATTTTCATCCCTGTAGTTCTTTCAGACTGGAACAATTAAGGGTCAAAGTTTTGACTGTGGGATGGCAACCCCTCCCTCATTTGATGCCCTATCTTCCTGCTGGAGGTGGGCTTTATAAGTTCACTCTTCCTACTGTCAGATATCTCATCTAAGGTCCCTCCCTTTGAGTCCTGAAAGTGTCTCACCTCTCATGTCTCTGATGCAGTCTAGAGGATACCCTCATCCTCCTATCTCCCTAGGTTGTCTGTTTCCATTCTTTCTGCTGTCCCTCGGGGCTTCAGTCTTTTACCCACAACACCCACTAGCCCCTCTCCACTTTGCCTCCCAGGTCCATCCCTCCATCCCCACATGTGATTGCTTTCTTCTCCCTCCCATGTGGGACTGAGGCTTCCTTACTAGGGTCCTTCAGCTTGTTCACCTTTTTGAGTTCTGCAGACTCTATTTTGGGTATTCTGGGTTTTTTTTGGCTAATGTCTACTTATTAGTGAGTACATAGCACGATGTTCTTTTGGGTCTGAGTTACTTCACTCAGAATGATATTATCTAGTTCCATCCATTTGCCTGCAAAATTTTGTCCTTGTAACCATGAAGAAAGTTATAAAGCAAAATTGTTAAATCTTACGTACATATTAAAAATCTGAGAGCTACTTTGCTTTAAAGTTTGTTTACATATAAATTATGTAGGTATTTTTTTTCAGGCGTGTTTCATGTTTGTTTGTCTATGTTCTCCGGTGTATACAAGTGTTAAGTACAGTATCCATTTTAGAAATTGTTATATTATCATTTGTTAAAGTACTATATTTATTAAAGTTTCAATTTTGAGTTTTAATCAATGTAATAAAGCCAGCTTTATTTAACATTTCTCTATTTATTATAGGTTTAGAAGTGTGTGTGTGTGTGTGTGTGTGTGTGTTCATGTGTGTATATTTGTGCTGTATAATTCTTTTACTACTCTGTAAACATGACATTTTCTTTATGCTGTGTGGGAAAAAAGCCACAGCGGAGGAGTCCCGGAGGCTTTCCACAAGGTGGGTCCCACATATAGGAGAAAGTCTAAATTCCAAAGGTTGGAGCCTTTGGTGACCAGCAGGCCCCCAAAACACAAGAATGTCCATAGTTCCAAAAGGGTTTATTGTCATGGCAGATGGTGGATGGATCTGGATGTACCCCCCTGAAACTCAGGGCAGACCTGAGTTAAATAGGGAGGAAAAAGGGGAGGGTCTGGGGAAGAATGCTTAATTTGCCCCACCCTCTGGTCTTCATTATGTATGTATGTAAATCTCTAGGGCCTGAGGCCTGTAGTCACACCCTCTACCTGTGCAATTTGGGAGGGGCTGTAATGGCCTATGTGACTGAACAATGTAGGTCTATGGAGACTAGACTGCTTGTTAGAACCCTGTGGCCGAATACCTGCCTTTTCTCCTTTGGGGTCTCAGGATTCCAGGCCCATGCCCAGGCATGAACCAAGGTACCCTTATGCAGTCCCACAATGCTGTAAAATAAATGTATGTTAGTATTTTAGTACTTTTTAAATTACTCAAGCCTTAATTATCTTCATGAAATATATTTAAGTTCCCATAATTTTTGTTAAATATGATGAACAAAAATGGAAGCTACTGTAGTAGAAAGAACATGTTCATCAGCTGAATAGAATAACCTAGTTTTTTTCTTTTTATTAAAAAAAATACTCCAGGCCTCCAGGCCTGCTGTCTCCAGGCAATCATTATTACACTCTATGATTTCGTATATGCAGAGAAATAGTGAACTATTTCTTGCTGTACTTTGTGACTAAGATGGAACAGAAGAAATATTCCCATGGCTTCATTGTCTGTACCAAATAAAAGACCAAATTCCTCTGAAGATGAGTGTACTTCTTGCCTGAAATACAAACAGCCAATTGAACACTAACATAAATGTCCCATTTACTGGGGCTTCAGAAATGTGTTTTAGAGGCACTGAAAAGGGGACTTTCATCAGTCATAGCAGCTTTTTCTAGCAATGGCTAAAATATATCAATTATGACTTCAGTTATTTCCACTCAGTCAGGGAAACAGGATTCATTGGCCAAACAGCAGCTATTCTAGCCAGCCAAGATGTGGGAAGATGTAATGGAAGTGTTCAGGGAAACAGAGTGATCTAAACCATATGCTTTAATGTGAAAGCCTTGAAGCTGATAGCTCAGGAAATGAAGCATAAGTGGCATCTAAGACGTGTGAAAAGAAAGCTTCTACACTGCCAACTTCCCCCTTGCGAGGAATAGAATTTTCAGAGACTATCAGCAAAAACTTTCTATCCAGATGTTATCAGAAAGCAGTCAAGTAGGGCAATGAATATTTTAAGAAAAAAATTCTTTTGCTATACTCCATCTATTTCTAATAAAAAAATATTTAAAAAGTAATTTAGAGTTAAATATTTAAGTAACAAGAAAACAACGTAGAGAGCTAATAAGTAGCAAATTGCAATTCAAACAGCCTTTTCATGAATGTTAAGCCAACAATTTTAGCTACTATGTGTTTTTTTATTAATTCACTCAAATGCTTTACATCCTTATCAAAGCTTCCCCTCCCTCTTCTCCTTCCAGTCATTCACACTCCTTGTCCCTACCCTGTCTTTTTCTCCTTAGAGGAGAGACCTCTCATGTATATCAATATGCCTTTACCTGTGGAGTTAGACAAATGAGACTAGTTATGAGAAATGGGACCAAAGGCAGGCAACAGAGTCAGAGATGGCTTCTGCTGCAGATGTTAGTGGACTAACATGAAGACAAAGCCGCACATCTGTTACATATATGTAGAGAACCTAAGTCCATCCCAATGGATGTTTGGTTGGTATGCATCTCAATGTATGTTCTGTGCTGCTGGTGATAGGGATACTATTTATTTGTAAGCAACAATTGAGTCAGTTTATCAATTAATAAGAAAAAAAGGAAGGAATCATTTTTTTTAATTTTGTTTTGTTTTGGTTTCAAGGTTATAAAACGCTTGGACATCACATTTAACTCTCAATAGTGAAAGGACTATACTAACTCATTTTGATTCATGTTACTATGTGTCCAGCAGTCTCCAGTGATGCAGTAGCTTCAGGCATCTTGTACACAATCCTCTAAGTTGAACTTGTCCTTCACAAACCTATTAAGTCCCTAATCCTTACTAATTTAGACCATCTCTGTTTAGATTACATTTTCAAATTATTGAACTTTTAAGTTTAGGAAACATTTTAATATAAAAGAACTAAGAGTTTCACGCTTCAAAAACTTTAAGTTTTTGAAAACCCTTCATACTAGGGATCCTTAAAATATTTAGTTAAAATATTTATTAGGACAAATATTTGAACATTGTGATAAAATGATCACTTCTATTAGATATATCAATGGAAATTTTAACTTTTTCCTTTGACCTATGCTTAGAAAGACTAAATAGAGTTGTTCCTGGGTCTGTGTAGAATTTGTTTCTGAGAGAAACTATTGATCCTTTGTGGTTCTCATAAACTTTATAGCCATTGTGAAATACTCATATTTTCAAAATAAAATATCTATAACTTATAAATAATGAAAAACATTTATGATATCAAAGATACTTCCAAGAATCTTTTATAATTTTTATCTTTTGTCTGTCAACTTGACTACATCTGTAATTAAATAAAACTTAGTCAGCTGAGTAGATCTATAAAGTTTTTGTTTTGCTTTGTTTTGTTTTTGTAAATTAAATCATTAGAAGTAGGAAGACCCTTTTTTAATCCAGAGATTTTGAGGTAGGAAGATCCACTTTTAATCCAGATGTTGTCAGCCTGTATAGAGGATATAAAACGAGAACAACTTTACTCTTGGCCAGCTTACTGTTACTCTGGATAGCAAATCTGTTATTTCACTGATATTAGAGCATTATTCTTTAGAATTCTGTATTCTACTGAAGATCAGCTGAAACATCTGTGTCACAGAGAGAACTAGATTCTTGGACTTTCTGATGGTAAGCAATTCATTGTTGAACTAGCTGGACCACAGCCTGTCAGCCATCTAATAAATCTCAGGTATATACCTGAGATATACCTCAGGTATTTTGCTTTCTTTTTCTCACTTACTATAAAATACTCCTCTATGAATGATGCCTTCAAAGAACTTAAAGTAATCCCTTGTGTATTTGGTATAGTTATAGCCATTAACTTAGTATCATTGATGTGTTTTACTAATTTAATATCAATATTTTTGCCTACAACATGCAAATTCAGTAGACTGATTTTTAAAAATAGTTTCAATCTTGATGTTAATTATACAACATACAATTATGTGTAGAATGAGTGAATAATTAAATTAATTATCATTATAGTAGAGGTAAGGCATGAGCAGAAAACAAGAAGAATTTATATAGTGGTGTGAAGGAAAAAACAGTTTTCTTAAAAAATTTTCTGAGAACTAAATCATGATTTCAAATGCAGATAGCTTCAGACATGGCAAAGGAAAGAACTGGAAAAGATAGAAAGAAAGAGAAAGGAAGACAGAAAGGGAGAGACACAGAAAGAAAGGAAGAAAGAAAGAAAGAAAGAAAGAAAGAAAGAAAGAAAGAAAGGAAGAAAGATGCAAAACAGTCTATTTACAGATCTCAAACATCTTAGAGCTAGATTAAATATTGTATTGAGATATGATAGAAAGAACTATCTATGTTTAATAAATTTAATAATTACACTATGATTTCTGACTAGTGCCTATATGTAATTCCATTCCAGATTTATTAGGAAACTTCAATATTAGTAACATGACTGACTTAATTCATATTCCTTAATAGCTGAATGACTATGTAAAGGTTTGCTTCTCTATATATTCTCTAAAATAAAATTTTAAAGTAAAAGTTTATACCGCTCATGTTAAAGCTATAATGTGTCATTTATATTGTCTTTACTTGCATTCTCTTGGTAGTTAATAATGTTCAGTACATTGTATATGATCTCTGGACATTTTTATAAGTTCTTTTGAAAAGTGTCAATTGAGGATCTATGCTTTATTCTACTCAAAAGTAAATGAGAATAGTAAAGGCAGAAGAATTATGTAGATACAGATTTTAACAATAACCATTTGCAGGTTGCAAACTATAGAACATATTGGCCATTATCACATGTCATGTTCCTGTAGTTTTTCACATAATTAGAAGTGTAACATGGTTGTTAAATAGAAATAGCCTCTTCAATTTGAAGAACTATGATGCTATAGTATTATTATTTCCAATTACATTTTCCAGTTTCTGGATACTTAGATTTGCTTCATTACCAAAGATTCAAAACAAGTTTCTAGAAAATATATATAATTGTATATAATTGTAATATAGATAGATAGATAGATCCCTTTTCTCCCTCTATTCTGTGACATGAACTAATTTTTCTCTCACTCAAATTCATGACTTTGGTATGTGGTATATATATATATATATACATATATATATATATATATATATCTTCAAGTCAAAATAAAATGGAAGCAAACTTGAAGCAACCCGATTAAAATCATTAACAAGACAAGGCTGCATAATACCTCCCTATGTATTGAATATAGTACTTGAACTTCTAGCTAGAGCAAAAAGAGAACCACAGATCAAGGAAATATAAAATGAAAAGAAAGAATTCATAATATCACTGTTTGCAGATGATAATGATAGTATACATAAGAATTTCCTAAAATTCTAATGGAGAACTACAGCTGACAAACAACTGGATATAAAATTAACTCAAACAAGTTAGAAGCCTTCCATTATGCAAATGATAAATGGGTTGAGAAAGAAATTAGAGAAACAACATGCTTCACAATAGCCACAAATTATATAAAATACCTTGGTATAACTCTAACCAAGCAAATGAAAGAGCTGTACGAAAAGAACTTCAAGTCCCTGAAGAAAGAAATCAAAGAAAGCTCTTCCATTCTCATGAATCTGTAAGATTAACATAGTGAAAATGGCCATCTTACTAAAAGAAATCTACAAATTCAATGTAATTTCCATCAAAATTCAACACAATACTTCCCCGACATGGAAAAAGCAAGTTCAACTTCATATGGAAAAAAAATTCAACCTGGGATTGCCTACACAATTCTCAACAATAAAAGAACTTCTGAGGAAAATCACCATCCCTGACCTCAAGCTGTACTACAGAGCAATTGTTATAAAAACTGTATGGTATTGATAAAGACATAGATAGGATGATCAATGGAATAGAACCCAAGAACCAGAAATATATCCCCAAAAATCTATGGACACTATATCTTTGACAAAGAAGCCAAAACAATACAGTGGAAAAACAAAGCCTCTTCAACAAACAGTGTTGGTTTAAACAAACAGTGTTGGTGGTCTACATATAGAAGGATACAAATTGATCCAAATTTATCTCCCTATACATAAAAGAGCAACTTGCAGATTTGGAAAAGATCTTCACTAATCCTAAATACAATAGAAGGCTAACATTCAAAATACATGAAGAACTCAAGCAGTTAGTCTCCAAAAACCCAAATAACCTGATTAAAAATAGGGTACAGAGCTAAACAGAATTTTCAACAGCAATCTCGAATGGCCGAGAAGCACTTAAAGAAATGTTCAACATCCTTAGTCATCAGGGAAATGAAAATCACAACAACCCTGAGATTTTACCTTATACCTTATAGAATAGCGAAGATCAAAAACACAAGTGATAGCACATGCTGGTCAGGATGCTGAGAAAGGGGAACTGCTTGTATGATTGCAAATTTATAAACCACTCTGAGAATCAATCTGTTGGCTCCCCAGAAAACTGGAAATAGTTTTACCTGAAGACCCAGCTTTAATGCTCCTTGGTGTATACCCGAAAGGTATTTCACCATAACACAAGGACAGTTGCTCCATTGTGTTCAAAACAGTCTTGTTTCCAATAGCCAAAATCTGGAAGCAAGCCAGATGTTTCTCAAATGAAGAATGGGTATAGAAAACATGGTTCATTTCTAAAATCAAATACTAGTCAGCTAATAAAAATGAAAGCATCATGAATTTTGCAGAAAAATAGATGGATGGAAGTAGAAAATATCATCCTAAGTGGGGTAACTCAAGTACATGTATGGTATGGACTCACTGATAAATGGATATTAGCCAAAAAGTACAGAATACCCATGATACACCCAACAAATCTTAAGAAATTAAACAAGAAGGAAAGCCCAAGTGAAGATGCTTGAATTCTACATAGAAGAGGGAACAAAATAATCATTGGAGGAAGAGGGTGGGAAGGACCTGGGTGGGAGAGGCAAGGGTGGAAGGGTTGTCACAAGTAGGTATGAGAGGCGATAGGAGAGAAGCCAAAGAAAGGAAATATGAAGCTGTTGTGGTGAGGTTAGGGGAAAACCTCTAGAAAGTCCCAAAGACCTGAGATGTGAGAGGCTCCTAGGACTCAATAAGGGTAATGTTAGCCAGAATAAGAAACAGTCCAGATATGGAATCTGAAGAGCTCAGCTCCAGTACATGGATGGGGACACCAACAAATTTTTTGACCCATAATCTTTCCTGTTTAAAAGAAATGCAGGGACAAAAATGGAGCAGAGAAAAAAGGAATGACTGATAAGTGACTGGCCCAATTTGGGATCCAACTCATGAGCAAGCACCAAACCCTGACAATATTCCTGATGCTATGTTGTGCTTTCATGACTGTCCTTTGAGCAGCTCTACCAGAAGGTGACTGAGATAGATGCAGATACTTATAGCCAATCGTTGGACTGAGGTTGGGAACCACTATGGAAAACTTAAGGGAAGAATTGAAGGAGCTGAAGAGGATGGTAACTCCATAGGAAGTATTAACTAATTTGCACTCCCTGGAGCTCCCAGAGACAAAGCCACCAACAAAGGAGCATACACAGGCTAGTTCTGCACTTATGTAGCAGAAGAGTGAATGTCTTGTCAGGGCCCCAAAGAGAAAGATGTGCCTAATCCCCTAAAGGCTTGATGCCCAAGAGAAAGGGGATTACAGGCAGGGGACAAACACTCAGGAGAACTGATTGAAGGACTCTGGGAGGGGGATGGAAGTAACATTTGGTGTGTAAATAAATAAAATAATTTATTTTACAAATTAAAAATAAACTCAATTGTGGGTAGTAACGCATGTCAGTAATCTCAGTCCTTGGGAAGCAGCTCCCGAAAGATCTTTTTCTGTACTTGAGGCCAACTTGGTTCACAGAATGGATTTCAAGACATCTATGGCTATATATAAAAGATCCGTCCTTAACAAAATCCTAAAAGAACAACATATCTCAAATTATGGAAGTTTTCCTAATAAAATATGGCTGTACTCATCTCTACCCAAAAATTTTCATTGTCCTGACTCACACCAAGATAAGCGTAACAGTAGAAATAAGAAGCAATGTGGATAATTCATTTAAAGACGA
Organism: Grammomys surdaster; assembly: GCF_004785775.1. Taxonomy (NCBI): domain Eukaryota; kingdom Metazoa; phylum Chordata; class Mammalia; order Rodentia; family Muridae; genus Grammomys; species Grammomys surdaster. The sequence continues at coordinate 3,800,391 of NW_021604791.1, read as the reverse complement.
ATAGAAATCTACTGAATCCTTCAATGATGAGATGGTCATAGCAAAGACTTCTAACATTCTCAAGTGATAGAATGTGGAGGACTAATGGAGCATCTTCATCTTCTACATTATAGTGACATACTTGGGACCTGGAGAATTCTCTCAGTATTACTGGTCTTGTTGAATACCCAAGTTTTATCCTAGCGTTCTTGTCAGATGACTCAGGGCTGCCCATAATTCCAGATCCAGGAAATCAGATGGCTTCTTCTGGCTTTTTTTGAAATAAGTTATCCAAACTGCATAAAGACACATATGTGATTTTGTATTGTGAAAAGGTTTTCTCACATATATGTATTTTATTAAAATTAATTAAATTTAGATCTATAAAAAGGACATGAGTGGTTGTATTCCCCAGTAATATAATGCTGGTTAAAGGAGAGGCAAGGGGCTTGGGAGGGCTGAGTATGATGACCATAAAGAATTACCTAATAATAAAAATCCTGGGTTTAGTAACAAATACAATCCCAAATGAATAAGAGAGCAATTTTAGAATAGGAAACTCAAAGTTCTCTTCAGATATGCATTTATTCTATAGCCATGCACAGGTATGCAGTCTTGTATACGTACATATACAGGTATATGTGCATACAAACACACAAACAAACATATAGTCTTATCACCATTCTATTAAGTGGAAGGAGAAACTTAAAATTTAACGTTATGAAATCCAAAGCACAGACACGTTAGGTTTTTGAAGTAACAAATGTACCTGAACTCTAAAATCAGTTTAAACTTAGGTAGTCTTAATCCAGATCAATGCAGTGAATCATTATGTCACACTGGCTTTCAATATGTATTACAGGCTTGGGAGTGATATTGACTTCCACACATGCATTCATGTGGAAAAACTAAACTTAAATGAATATATATATATATATATATATATATATATATATATATACTCAGTGTGTGTGTGTGTGTGTGTGTGTGTATGTGTGTGTGTGTGTGATTTTAGTTCTGTTTGTGATTTACAGATATCAAATTCATATAACAGAAAATTTTGGAAAATTAATACTAATTATGAATATATGAAGAAAAAGGTATGGTTGTCAGCACACCTGGGCATATTTTGTATGGTATTTACTTGTAGGTAAACCAATATTTTAAAAATCAAAACAAGAATAACCACACAGGTATGTGGCTCTGAGGAAAAGAGGAAATTAGCTTCCAACATTGATGAATGATATTTAATGAGAAAAATCGCTTCTTGAAAATATATTTTATTCATACAATGCATTCTGATTACAGCTTCCCTTTCCCTATTCCTCCTAGTTCCTCCCCAACAGCCCTCCTTTCCTGATCCATTTATTTCTGTCTTCTGTTGGAAAATTAACAGGCATCTAAAGAATAATAATAAAACAAAATAAATAAAAAACAACCAAGCAGAGCACTGGTGGCACACTTCTTTAATCCCAGCACTTGGAAGGTAGAGACAGATAGATCTCTTTGAGTTCACGGCCAGCTTGGGCTACAGTGATTGTCAGACAGCCAAGACTATACAAAGATCCGGTATCAAACCAAAACCCCTCAAAATATGAGAAAGGGTCAGAAAAGAATCACAAGAAACACATGTAGACACAGAAAATCGCATGATTTTGCAAACAGAAATCCCATAAAATCCACAAACTGGAAGTCAAAATATGTATGCCAAATACATGTAAAGTTAAAAAGAATAAAATAAAATAAAATAAAATAAAATAAAATAAAATAAAATAATAAAATAAATAAAAGGCCTGGACTTAACATTATGTGACGAAGAACCTACAAAGATGCCAGTGAGTTTTGAGTTGGCCATCTACTGCTGGACATTCAGCCTATCCTTATGAGTGCTTTGTTTCCTAAGTGAGACTCCCTTGGACAAACCTAAATGTTTATTTGCCAGTGACTAAAAATTGGATATAGCATCTGGCTTAGAGATGGGGCATGTGCCTACCTGAGCTACTTTGAGCTTTAGGACCCATGCAGATCCATAGAGGTCTTGTAAATACTGCCACTCTGCAGGCTCTGATGTGTCTAGAAGACCTTGACTTCTTGGTGTTCTCCATCTCCTGTGTTTCTTACATTCTCTCCATCTCCACTTCAGATGAGATTTCTGTGCTCTGATGATAGGAATGCGATGGAGACTTCTTGTTTAGGGATGAATGGTCCAAGGTCTCTCACTCTGCATATTGTCTGTCTGTGGCAGGCTCTATTTGATCCCATTTGTTGCATGAGTAAGCTTATCTAAGGATAGCTGAGCAAGATCTGTATCTGAGTATAGCAGAATGTCTTTAGGAGTATTTATTTATTTGTTGCTATGTTTCTCTTGAAGTTAATTATATTTGCATAGTTTTAGTTTCTCTTTTTGTATATTTCATCTGCAATTAGTAGATTTGGCTTTTTTTTTAACAATGTTTTAGATGAGGTATTTTAGCACCTCTATCTATGCTAGACATGATAAAATAAAAATATATGGATGAAAACTACTAATAATTAATGTTCTATCAACAAAGAACCGGAAGGAGATGGATAGGGTGAAGTAACTGACTGACTTTGGGCTTCATTAACTAAAAATACATGGGATGAAAGGAAGAGTTCGACCAGGGCACTCTGTCACACACTAAGCTCTAGAACTTCTGAGGCTGAAGCAGACATATGCCTGTGGCCAGCATAGTCTACCTAGAAGGATACGGGACATCCAGAGCTACATCATGGGACACTGTCTTAAAGTAATATAATAAAACAAAATGGTAGGAAAATATCTCTAAGAATCATAACATATCTTGGTGAAGTGTGAATCTAGGAAAGGAAATAAAATCTCCGATAAAGATAAAGGTAAATTAGAGAAACTGAAATTAGATAAATCTTTGGAATGATAATTTTTTTCTTTGCTTTTGTTTTTCGAGACAGAGTTTCTCTATATAGCCCTGGTTGTCCTGGAACTCACTCTGTAGACCAGGCTGGCCTTGAGCTCAGAAATCCGCCTGCCTCTGCCTCCCAAGTGCTGGGATTAAATGCGTGCACCACCACTGCTAGGCTGGAATGATATTTTTATGGTAAATAATTTCTATAAAGAATGAAGATACAAAATTCCCCGGAAAACTTATAGGGTAATCTTAGTGGAATCATTTTTTTGACCCTAAATGTATACTTACTGAAAAAATATGATTATTTTAATATAATGTCTTGAAATATTACTTATCATTGACAGTTACCATATTATTAACCATTGTTATACAAGAAAGGGTATAGGAATATTACATTGGGATGGCATCAGGAGTAACTATATACAGCACTGGATTTCCTCTCAAATATAAAATAATATAAAAAGTTCACTTAGTATAATTCTAGGTTAAAATACATATTTTAGCTTTGTCATATATTCAGTTGTGTTTCTGTAGATTCAAATATTTAATAATATTGACACACACAAATATATTCTTTATTTCTGGGATAAATATAACTTATTTTTAAATAATATCTTGAAATATTAATCATCATTGATAGTTACCATATTCTTAACCATTATGATACAAGGAGGGATATAGAAATATTATAGGAATTTATCAGTAAAAGGAGTAAATTATTGAATCTACTCTTAAACCAAAGAACATTTAGTAGGCAGTAAAATTACATCAGTAGAGATCTTTGTAAATTTATATATATTAAGGTTATATTTTGTTACATTGGTTTATGTACTGTACATTGGTCTATGTACTGATACAAAATTAAGATCATTTTGTTACAGCATATATTTTCAACTCTTATTTGAAATATTGTACCTAGATGACTCTAAGCAATATACTGTGAAATTCTATTCCACTTGAAAGCTGTGATTGCAAACTCTTAAGGATAAGTAACTAATAAAAATCAATAGTTAATCAAACTCATGGCCATGTTAGACACTAGACTAGCTTATCACAAATATGTTTAACTAGGTGCAGTTAGTAAATAGTTAAAAAGTAACAATGTTTGACAATTCAGATATACTGTAGATAGATAGATGGTCTTCAAATACCTGAGAGATCTACAGATCCATTTAACGATGTTTTATTAAAGACTTTTTTTAACAATGAGACAAGTCTGCTCCTGAGAAGTACTTCGATTCTACTTCAAAGAAGATGATGAGTATCAAAGAACCTCCATATGAAGTTTGTTTCAAATATGACAAGCTGCCATTTGACAAAAAAATCGGTTTTGCTACAGTTACCAAGAGTATGCTCTCCAAAATAGACAAACATGGACACAGAGAAGTTGAGTGCTTAGCTGTGCAAAGACAAGCTAAGAGTCCTTCATGATTTCTGTTTACAGAAAATTTGTCAAATATACTGGACCAAAAGGCTGATGATAGATGCATCAACATTATAGAGACAGTTTTGGGAGGACTCTCCAGGCAGCTACTTCTATTTTATTTTTAAAATTCTGGAAGCTGCAAGCCTGCACTTCCTTCATACTCAGATAATATTTATTCTTTCTCAAGTGTCTAATGGGTTTGAGGCATAAATATTTATAGCCTCACTATTAAGTTTAAGATGTTTAGGATTTAAGAAAATGCTTTAGGTCTAAAAAGATGTTTCTAGGATGGTAATGTAAGTTAGGAGAGAAATTATTTAGGTAAAGAACTCAAAACTCACCAAGATAGGATAGTAGAATACTTTCTCTTAAGGTGACAAATACATGTGGACTGGACTTTATGTATATAATTCATACCTTAATATTCAATAATTGTTTCATAATTGTAACCATATATAGTTTATAATTGCAACAAAAAGAGCCTTTATTCAAACAAAAAAGGGGAAATATAGGCATATTTTTATGCATCTTGTCAACCTCTTCATTTGTGAGCTAGCCAGAGATAAAAAAAAAGATACTTCTAAAAATGTTTTTATATACCACAAGAAAATATACAGAATCAACAAATCCAGGTCCATAGGCTCCCACAGAGACTGAACCGCTAACCAGAGAGCATGCATGGGGCAGACCTAGATCCTGTACACATATGTAACAGATGTCCATCATGGTCCTCATATGAGACTTCTAACAGCAGAAGTAGGGGCTGTATCTGACTCTATTGCCTGGCTTTGGAACTTTTTTTCATAATTGGATGGCCTTGTCTAGCATCAACACAAGAAGATATACCCAGTTCTACTACAACTTGATATGCCAAGATATGTTGATATCCATGGGAGGTTGTACCCTTCTCTGAAGAGAAATGGAGAAGAGCATATGAGGAGGTTAGGTGAGGTGGGGGACTGGGAGAAGAGGAGGGAGGAGAAACTGTGACATTGATGTAATGTCCATAGAAATAATATTTAAACAATAAAACAAGAAAAAGAAAAATAATTTGTGAAACATTTTGCATGACCTTTTCCTGTGCAGACTATCTTGTGAGAACCTAGGAAGGACTCTAGGGAACAATCATAAAGTAAGTTTACATTGTTGCAAATACTCTTTGTTGAAATTAGCTCTTCAATACACCTAAAAGGTAGGCATGTATTATGACAACATTTTAGATAGAAAATGTTGTTCTGTTAATAAAGTCTTAGGAAACTTGAATTTTTGTTTCTTTGGCAATCCAATCCAAAAGGAACAAACAGATGTGATGACATCCGGTATTTTTGAGATATGCTCCAGACAAGTCACCATTAATAGCTTCCATTGATATTCATGTGAGTATCTCCCTATTAAAAGAACACATGATTTCATTTAGAGTAAACATAATTTTATACTACTTGTAGGTAAATATTAATTAAATAAATTATTTTTCATGGAAATTGTATTAAATGACTTCCATTAAATAGTAGTATATGTAATAAGCACTTCATATTGACTACTTCATAAAATAAAACTAAATCCCCATAGATGGTAATTATATTGCACTATTAATCTCACATTTTGAAGTATAGCTACATACCATTTGAATGCTTCTAACCATGAAAATCATCCTCTAGGAAACTCTCTGATTATAGAAGCTTATGCAGTAGTCAATATGCAAACATTAGTTGTCTAATATTGGTTGATATATTTAACCCTAAATCTCAGATGGTTCATTTATCCATTGGGAATATTGGCATTACCCATAAATGAGATTATTGAAAAACAAAAAAGGACAGAAAAGTTTAATTGAAATCAAGAAAAAAATAAACATTTAGTTAATGTTTGCTATTGCTTTACATATCTGGTTAGAGTGTTAAAATTCATACATTATTATCTTTCTGTAATAAATGTAAATCCACAGAAAATGAATGCATCTACAGAAAAGCAAAAAACAACAAAATTAAAATTTTCACTATTTCTCTCAAGTGTGTAAATGATTTTTGACATCAAGCCACAATGAAAATTCAAACTCAGTATTCCTGCTCTTCATGAACTACTTCCATGGAAATAGACAAACCAGTTAATGAATCAACTATTCAGGCATATAAACATTAAAACCATTTAAAAACTAATGCTTTAATGGTGGGCCTGGCTGTACAGATTTCAGTACTCTATAGCTTAAATATCACAAACTTAAAGCTGCCTGTATTTGGAATGAGTTCAGACCAAGCCTGGGAAATGTAAGGACATCCTGTCTTAGTTTATAAAATAAAATGAGAGATACCTGACAACCCTCTCTGTTATAACATTTGTCTCTCATGTTTATAACCCAAGGTTCCATCCATAGTACTGAAAACATATCTCAAGTTTTAGAGATATTAAGGTTTTTATAGAAGAAGAAAACTAAATAAAACTATTTATGTCATAAGAAGAGGGGGGACAAAGATTATATAAAAATTAGATACCTATTATTAGCAATAATAATTTGATGGTGGCTACAAAGTATTTGTTCCTTAGAAATGGGCAGATGAATTACTAGTCAGAAGAGACCAATTAATATTGACATTGAGGTTGTTTTATCAATCATTTTTCTACCACTGTGACAGACTAGCTATAACAACTTAAAGAAGAGAATTGCTGATGTTCAAGATTGAAAAAAATTCAGTTCAGAGTCACTTGGTTCTGCTGCTGTCAGGCTGTGGTAGGGCAAAATGCCATGATGTCAGGTGCTTATGATAAAGGAGACTTTCAAATTCATACTGCTCAACAAACAGACATGGGAAGAATGTGGTTAGGGACAAAATATACACTTCTACACCCCCCACCTTGTGCCAAATATTCCAACAGGCTCCAACCTGTAAGCCATTCAGCAATGGGTTAGCTTTACCATGCTTCAACTCTCAATAACAGCAGGATTTGAAAAACAAACCATGAACACAGATGTCCTTATCAGAGGATATGTTTAATCTAATCAATAATTCCTGTATCAGATATCAATTTTAACTGTTCATAAACAAGAGTCACATGAATGAGATGAAAATGAACATATTTATCACACAAGAAAATATACTAAAGGATGAATTTGGTGATAATATTCAGCGTTTGAAATATATTTTGTGCCTTTGATTAATGATTCACATAAAAAATAAATACAGTTAAGATTAAAGAAAAAATCATTCTAGTGTAAGAACATAGAATAAATAATTATTGCACACTGCATATGTAATCTATTTACACATCTTTCATATGTAGAAACAGGAGGAGAATTCTGATAGACATTCCTCTTACTTGAAGGAAATTGAAGAATAGGAAAGTTTTCTTTTCGTTTTACTCTATGTATATATGTTTATGTATGCATTTGAAAATAATTTTCAACTATAAAACTACATTATTTGAACATGATACTTTTTTGTGACTGACAATTATAGTTCTCCAAAATGAAGGTATCCCAAAAATACTATTATAAAATTCATAAACTGATTTCTGGTGTCTACTTGACTATAGAGAATCATCTTTTAAGGAACTTGAATATTGTCTGATATCAACTCTGTTAATCAGTATCATTAACATAAATTATCAATTTAAAACTCTTAAATAATTAATTATTGACAAATTTCCACTTTCCAAAAGTTTAAAACAAATTTGTAAATTTGGATTATAAATATTTATAAAATTAAGGAAAATCAATTAAATTAATTCAAAATAATCAAAGCTGAACTTGAATTCTGTGTTAGTAAATGTTTAGACTTACCTTAAGCCATTAAGTCTCCCTTTGAGTTTACACATGAGCAAAATTTTTTTATGTTTACTATTTGATACAATTACAGATATAATTTTACGAATGTACATGGACATATAATAACAATAATCTTAAGAGAAATGATTTATAGGTTTTATTTAGAAAAATAAAAATATAAGTTAATGTGAGGTAAAGTCTTAAAACTTGCTAAGTTACTGAAATATTTTCTGGAATTTCTGTATCTGGCTAATTAAAAGGGCAAGCAAAGCAAATGAAATGATATTGAACACAGCAAGAAATAGATGATAAAATCACATAATTAAACATTCAATAGACTAGCAATCTTTTCTTAAATGTGAAGAAGCCAGATAAAAAAATTTTTTGACTTACTAGAATTAGTAGGATAAAATCAAAAGTTGAATTAGAAAAGTGTCTATAAAATAGATTTCTCATATTATTGTATTAATTTTTGTAATTATATGTAATTATCTATTGATTAAAAGCATATGTTATAATGTTTGGAATCAATGAAACATTCAGAATAAAATTCTATCAATACGCTCATTCTTTCTGAAGAAGCAGAATACTTTATGGTAGAGGACTGTGAGAATGATTTCATGAAATTGAAATAATTGATTTATTCAATTGAAATTACATTGTTCATATTTAATCTTGAAGCCTCATAAAGATTTACTTTGTGTCTGATAGATACAGCAGTAAAAACATGCTATAGAGGTTAAGTTACAATATATAATGGAAATGAAGAAAACTGCAGAACAGTGAAACATAAATTACAGACATTATAAAAGCAAATAGGTCTAAAAAGCTAATATCATAAGCATTATTATCTTTATACAACACATTTTGTTTTCATTGGATAGAAGGAAATACAATTCAAAATTTGATACAATTTTACCTGATATGAAAGTTATTTTCCTAAGCAAAGTAATAAATGAGATTCCAAGTGCACACATGCCATTTTTTTTCCCTGCAGGGCTCTTTCCAGTCAAATAAGAACAGTATCAATTCATCTCCAACCAATGAAAATGCATCCATTACAAAATATTGATGGGAATTCAAGGAAAATCATCTAGAAAGCCAGAACACAGACAGATAATATTAGAAAGATATAGTTTGAACACATAGGTTGCAATGAAAGAGAACACGTGTATAGCAGGTACTTGACGGAGCAGGATTACTGAAAAATGGCTTTAGAATGCATACCAAACTATTTGATATGTTAAGGGCAATAAAAAGATGTGTTGCTAATGTCAACTTAGAAAAGAACACAAAATTGTCTTAACGTCAGAAATATAGTATGGGCTTCACAAAGCTTTGGGATAGAACTTAAAAAGCAAAACAAAACAAAATACAGCACAGCACAGCAGAACAAAATAGACTATATGCTACCCTGACCTACCTTACTATTTGACAAACTAAAAAAGTTTTTTTTCAGGATTGCAAAAAGGAAATAAAAACTAAATTAAAATAAATTTAAAAATGGAGCTTTGGAGAATTATATGCAGTGCAAATAGGAAGAGAAATGATATTCAAAAGAAGAGTAGATTCTTGCCAAGCAGCCCCCAAACCCCTCCACCTCTCCTCATTTTTATTTCATAAACAAGACTGCGCCTGTTTTAAGTCACTCTGACAAGAATGCCTTCCTTACCCATCAGGTGGTGGGCCTAAACCACCAACTTGGGAGTTCATAGGGAGGAATCCATGGCTCCAGCTGTATAAGTAGGGGAGGATGGCCTTGTCCGGTGTTGGGCACAGGTGTGTAAGGAAGTCCTTGGTCCTGTGAAGGCTGGATGCCCCAGTGTGTGGGAATTCCAGGGTGGGGAGGAGGGGGGGAGGGCACTTCCTCATAGAAGCAGGGGGAGAGAGGATGAGATAGAAGATTTCCGGGTAAAGGTAAATGGGGAAAGGGAATAACATCTGAAATGTAAATAAAATATCAAATTAAAAAATCTAAAAAAAATGAAAAATAATATATATATATATTTATATTTGTATATAATATAAAATATATCAATAATTCAGAATTTAGCGTAAGATGATCTTAATCATAATACATGTTTCCCTGTCATAGTTAATTACTTTTCAGAAAAATTAGTCGGTAATTTTTCAGGAATTATGAAATCATATTTTTCAGAAAAACAATGAAATTAAAAAACGGTTAAAAAATAATAAAATTTAAAATAGTGAAACTTTGCTGTCTCTCCCTATATGGTATCCTTTATCCAGTTGTGATGCGAAAAAGTCCTTCAGCAGAAGTCATTAGGAGGCTCCCACCATGCTCTTTGACTTGCTAGACCCCAGGCCCATGTCAACAGCTTTCTATCCTTTATAAATCATGGCTCTTAATGTGTTGTGTTATATGTACTGAAACAAGTCAATGTAAGGAATTGATCAATTCTCTTCAGTCATTTATTTATAAAATGCAGACAAAAGTCTGAAGTCACAATCAATGATGTTTGGGAATAGGTAAGCAGGCTAACAGGTACAAAAAGTAGATTTTTCATGGTGAACAGTCTCTAGTCTGGACTATGGACTATGGCGGACTTTTATTTTTTTGAGTTCTTATATGTATGTGCTGTTTGATTAAAAACAATCTTTTAAAATTTTATCACAGACCTTTCCGCTCTTGTTCTCAAATTACATTCAGTTCACTTCTAGAGAGGAGGTTATTTATGACCTCCCTGCTGTACAGTAAGAGTTTACTCAGAAAACAATTGCAAAACTCTTGGAGCTCTAGGACATTATTTGCTTATAGGTATGTCAAGGACTATCTCATGTTTTGCGATTTTTATGGAAAAATATCTGACATAATAAAGGGAAAAAGAAACTATTTTTTAACCAAGGTTTTGGAAATTCAGTCCATCATACTATTAGGGCATTGTGAAACAATGCACATTCCACAGTGTAAGCTCTTTAGAGCTGTTAAAAGTTTCAGAGACAAGAAAGTTTAGCCTTTCATGAAACATTGCAAAGTGACTGTTTTCTCCAGTTTCCAGTCACATCACTTTCTTATTCGCTTTGCAAATTTTCAGTGTCAGCTAATTTAATATTTGGTCAGAGCCCTCATTTTATGTGTCCCTAGAACCATGCGACTGATATACTTAAATCAGTGTTTTATTCTTATATATGATTCATTAAAGATGACCAGTGATCTTAATCATTATCCGGAAAGCTGAGTATATGCCGTTCATATGAGGATGCTGTGGTTTTATAAAATATTCTAAAATATTATATGTAATTAATGTTTATTAAATAAATTTAAGCAAATCTTTTCCAAGTTTCCATTTAATTTTATAAAGAGATAACTGGTATCCTCCTAGACAACATAGTTAAATAAAAATGTTTGATCAATTTATACCATCCAAAGAGTCACATTTCAGTGTACTGAGACTAAGCTCATTAGTTTTAATAAAAATCTGCAAACTTTAAGTTAGCCATATTAGCATACTATAAATGTTTTAGACAAAATGTCAACAAAATTCTATTTTGTGATTAAGAGTAAATATTAGTGATTAGTTACCAGCAAATATTTTATAGTGCACAAAGAAAAAAGTTTAAATATATCAAAAGAAAAAAATGTGTTTATAATCAAGGTTTAGATGAACAAAAATGTATAATTACTTCAAAGTAATTAACTTAAGCTGAAAAGCCATAAATGTGATATTAACAATAAATACTAAAACAGAGTTTAAATGTGCATACATGTCTTGACCTAGTAAATGAAATTACACCAAGCAAAATTTTCAATTTCTTAAAAAGAACAATCTCACTAAGAGTTATGCTTTATTCATTTGGTGCCATGAGAATATCCTGATCATTTTAGATACTTAATTGTATTTTTCCACTTAAAAACAGCATGTATAATTAAGCAATAGGCAAGATGGCTTTATTCAAATTGTATCATTTTAAAAATAATTGTAGATATGGTGAATAATTTAGAATACTTAATTCCCCCTTTCCAAAATGATCTCTGAATCCTGGGTAAAGGAGTTGAGTTGCATCCCTTGGGACCTTGCTCTATAAATTCTCATTTTGATTGGTTGTGATTTTCTATAATGTTACCTATATGCTGTAAATATGTTTCCCTAATGCTATATGAGTAAATACTTTATATGTGTGTAGAAAGGTAAATATCTAAAGTGTTGTAAGGGACTATGTTCACTTAAGAAAGTAGTCATTGTAGATAATCCTCTGAGACCTCTGATTTCACCAGCTCTGAGTACGTGTGTATGTTTCCAATATTAAACATAATTTTCCTCATATTGAGTGAGTCTTAAATCTAATTAGAGAGCTGTTGGTTACTCTCAACCTGTGATGTATCCATAAGGTTATTCTTCCATGATATGGTTCATAGGTTTCATAGCCCCTCACCAAATTCCTGTAAGTGAACTCAACAAAAGTAGATCTTCAATTTGAACCTTGGTGATTCATTTACTCTGATAAATTTTTGCTTCCTTTCCATTCTAGAGGTAAGTAGACATGTGCTCAAGTCTCCTTAAAATAGTATCACCCAACTAACCCACGAAACATTCAACCCCAAATTTATTCTGTCTATAGGAAATGCAGGCTCTGGAGAGGGATCAGAAACTGAGGGAATGGCCAAACAATAAGCAGCCCAACTTGAGACTCATCCCATGGGCCAGCTCCAATCTTTAACACTATTAAAGAGACTCTGTTATGCTTGCAGACAGGAACATGTTGTCCTCTGAGAAGCTCAGAGACTCAGATAAAATCACCCACGGCCAAACAGTGAATGGAACTCGGGAGCTCATGGAAGAGGAGGAAGGATCGTGGGTCCTGAAGGGGATAGAAACTCCATAGGAAGACCAACAGAGTCGATTAACCTGGACCCTTGGGGCTTTCAGAATCTAAACCACAAACCAAAGTACATACTCCCTAGGCCTCCCTGAATATATGTATCAGATGTGCAGCTTGGTCTTCATGTTGGTTCCAAACAACTGGAAAAGGGATTATCCCAAAAGCTGTTGCCCATACACGAGATGTGTTCTTCTAGCTGGATTGTTTTGTCTGACCTCAATGAGAGAGGAAACACCTATCCTCACGAGTGGCAGGGTGGGGAGAATACCCAGGGCCCCCACCCTCTCAGATGAGAAGGGGAGGCGGGATGTTATTAGGATTTTGGAAAGGGTGACCAGGAGGGAGGCAGTGAGTGAGATGAAAAGAGAACAAGTAAAAACATTAATTTAATTAAAAAGAAAGGAGAAAGAATGAAAGAAAGATAGAAAGGAAGAAGAGAGAGAAAGGGAGAGAGAGAGAGAGAGAGAGAGAGAGAGAGAGAGAGAGAGAGAGAGAGAGAAGGAAAGAAAGAAATTGTCACACAACACTGTTGATATCTATAGCCCGTGCTGCTGCAGAGAGCTGTGATGATGTCAATGGTCATGTCACAAAAGCTCCTGCTGAGGTCTGTGGAAGGTGCTGACAATGGAGGCCATGCTGATGGTTGTGGTCGCTGCTGACTCCAGAAACCATGTGGTTCATGACCTGCTGACTGCAAAAGAGCAATGAAGCTACTTCTGCAGAGGTATCAATGACTGCAGACTTACAGTTGAGAAAAAGACATAGAAGGCTTCTGTGACAACCCCTACTGTATCCAACCCCTGCCAATAAATAAATAAATAAATAAATAATAAAAAGGAAAAGGGAAAATTTAAACAAAAAGCCGTCAAACAGAACTCTTTAAAAACTGTGGTAAGGATGCTGAAATGTAGCTTTCCACAACTGAAGGCTTCTGGCAGAGGTGGGGAAAGACTCAGTTTTTTTTAAGGACCTGGCCACTGGGAGTTTGACCATACTCTAGTAAGTATATGGACAATATAGATTGGACTCCTCCCCCTCTTCCTCTTCCTCCTCCTCCTCCTCCTTCTGTGACTTTGGCAATCTTTTCACAGTTCCTTCTTTTCAAGTGTTCCCTGACCAGTAGACACAGGAGTTATCTTGTATACATATCCATTGGGGTTGGGCACCCCACCATCTGCTGTTTCCAGAATTTGAAGATATATATATATATATATATATATGTGTGTGTGTGTGTGTGTGTGTGTGTGTGTGTGTGTGTTCATTTATTCACTTTCCATCCTTCCTCTCCCCTCATTTTCCTCTTAAAAGTTAGAGGATTCCCCTGGACATCCCCTCACTCTGACACAACAAGTCTCTGCGGGGCTTGGCACATCCTGTCCAGGACAAGTCAGCCTGGTAGAAGAACGTATTCCACAGAAAGACAACAGCATTTGGGATAGCAATTGCTCCAAAAGTTGTTCTGGAGCCTCATGAGGGCCTAGTTGCATGTTTCCTACATAAGTGGGAGGGAACTAGGTCCAGTCTGTGTATATTCTTTGGTTGGTAGTTCAGCTTCTGAGAGTCTGAAGTCCAGGTTAGTTGATTCTGTTGATCTTCTTGTGGAGTTAGTATCCCTTGTGTGGTCCCTCAACCTTTTCCCCAAATCTTCGATAAGCGTCTGCAAGCTCCATCCACTGTTTGGCTGTGGGTAGCTGTATCTATCTGAGTTAGCTACAGGGTGGAGTCTCTCAGAGGACAGCCATGGTTTACTCTTGTCTGCAAGCCTAACACAGTACCATTAATAGGGTCAGGGATTGGTGCTTACCCGTGGGATAGGTCTTTAGTTGGTTACTTATTATTTCGCTATGCCCTCAATTTATGCTCCATCCTCCAAACAAGAATGCTTGAATCTTGCTTAGAAGTGGGAATAAAATTGTCACAGTAGGCAGATGGAGGGAGGGAACTGAGTTGGAAAGAGGATGAGGAGGGGAATTGGGGGGTGTTGCAGGATTAGATGTGGGAAGTGACAAGAAAGAAGGCCAGATGAGAATGAATGGAAATCCGCAACTGTCGGGGGTGTGGGGTTGGAGGCATATAGAGGACATGCCAGAGACCTGTGATAGAGGAGGCATCCAAGAATCTAGGAGGGTGACCTCTGATGAGACATTGGGGATATGGAACCTGAATAGGCCAACACATAGCCAGCAGGATTCCCAGTGAAGGGATAGAGATATCAATTCAAAATTTATCCTGTCTGCAAGAAATGCAGGAACAGAAGATGGAGCAGAAACTGAGGCAATCATATTTTAATCGTATCCAACTGACTAAGGCCTGCTCACCAGGAAGGAAATCACAACTGGTATAAACCTAGCAGCACTATTATAACCAGTAATGTCATGGAGAGCAAAATCTAGTCAGCCACTTTAAAGGCCAGGATCTATCCTGACAATGCTCTGAATCCTTATTCCCAGGAAGCAATGTAGCACTCAGGCATCAGCAAAGATGCTTCATTTTGAAGCAGAGACCGGCACAGAAAACCAGAAGTGTGCTCTGAATTAGGATCAGTTGCGGTTTTACATAATGTCCTCCATCTGTTGCCAAGAGGGACTTGTTTGATGTTGGGTGACAATCATTCTTTGATGGGTCTTTGCCAAGTGAGATCAATTAAGTCCTTTTTAAAAATCACATAAATTTCTGTGTTTACTTTTATTTTGATCAGTAGATGAGTTTAACTATCTGCTGTAAGAGTACTCAACTTTGTGAATTTAATTTTATGTTATCTTTTAATACTCTTCTTTTAATTTAAATGGTTTCCATTAGCCTCCTACGTTTCCTAGCATAAAAAGCACATTCTTTCCACCTGATCTCTATTTATTTTCTTTGCCAAATACTTAGCTTACCATATTAGGTCCATTATCATATTGTTTTGTTAACTGAATCTCATATGTACTCATGTGAAATAACAATATGATGAAGAAATCTCTATTCTATATAAAACTTAGACAATTTTATGCCCTCTTATTCAGGTACTTTCTCATTGACTCTTTGGTACTAAAATATTATTGAGATTATTGTTTTATTTCAATAATTTTGCCTAGTATTTTATAGTTAGGTTTCATGCACATTGTGTTTATTTTTTATCAAGATGCAAGAATCAAGTTTTATTTGTTACTGGAAGGTTGAACTTTAAACATTGGTCCAAACATTATGTAGAAAACAAAGCCAAACCAAAAGAGAGCTGCATATGTCAATAAGCATATATATTTACAGGGAAAAACAATGAAAATATATTACAGTCACAAAATCATGCTCTGACATGTATGATATGCTGAATTCAGTAAAGGGCCATATTACTTCTTTAAAAATGAATGTTCTATCAATTTGTTTCTTTGAAAAAAAATAAAGTGTCAGGTTAAATTATCTTTAGTGTACATTGACTGCTTTAGGGTAAGCCTAGCCATTCTTTTTCTTTGTACACATTCTAAGATATTTTAGGACATAAAATTAAAAACTGAAGTAAACAGTTTTCATATTTTTCTTCTCCCCATTATTATTACTACAACCTTTGCTGAAGCACTTAGAAAAAAACATAAATGAGTTCCTATTGACTAAAGTTTTGATCATCAATAACATTTATACATGCAATGAAATTACATTCATCGGACAGATTATACACATGCATTAACAATATTCACATACAAAGCCTATACTTTGATTCTTATTTTTATTGAATATTTTATTTATTTACATTTCAAATGTAACCCCCTTTCCCCATTCCCCCCACCCTCCCCGAAACTTCCTATCCCATCCCCCTCTTCCTGTTTCGATGAGAATGTAACCACACCCACTCACTCCCAACTCTCCACCCTCAAATTCCCCCACACTGGGGCATCCAGCCTTCACTTGACCAAGGATCTCCTCTCCCACCTATGCCCAACAAGGCCATCCTCCCCTACATATACAGCTAGAGCCATGGATCCCTCCCTATGTGCTCCCAGGCTGTTGCTTTAGACCCTGGGAGCTCTGGTTGGTTGGTATTGTTGCTCTCTCCATTATTCTTATTTGTTTTATTTTTGGTAACATCATCTATTATATGGAACACTGACAAATGGTCAAGAAACACCAACCACTGATTAGGTATTTGTACTTTAACAATAAAAAGTAGTTTTAAAAGATTTAAAATACCCAATATGATAACTAAAGAATGAATTTTAAAAAACATAGCCAATTAGTGAACCTAGGCAATCATCTCAAACACAACTAAAACACTAGAAGGAATACAGAGTTAATTTACAATGGAAATATCATTTAATACATGTATATATACATATTTTACATTTCTACATATGAATATATTTTATACTGCTGTATGCCAGCTCCAGCAGAAAAGTTTAGTTCATGAGACAAGGGGAAGGGACATAGACACAAATGAAAATATAGATTACCTGTTGACTATTTAGGCAAGTGACCCTGAATAGCTTAAGCCATCTTTATTTACACAGTCATAAGCCTGCTCATCTGAGCAGTTATATCATTTGTTATTTTATTCAAAGAAATAATAACATCAGCACTGTAAATTCCCCATCATTGTAACCCCATCAATAGATTCCTTTCTTCCTTCCTCCTCCTGCTGGGTCAAACAACACCCCAAACCTTATTTTGCACTACAAAGCATAGTTAAAGAAAGCCAAAAATAAATGTCTAACCAGGCATGTCCTGTATACATGAGCACATACCCAGCTGGTAGCAAAGGCAGTTGCATAGTTGTGCAAGGTGACAGATGGATTAACCATTAGTGAGCATAAGTCCATTCATCAAATAGCATTCCTATGTCATAGTACTTTTAAAATTGCAGACAGAGACATTTTCACTGTACCAAGCAACCTTTCTTGGTATGTACCTATCAATTTCTGATACCATGTTTCTAAGAACTAATTTTTTTTAAGTCTCTATTGATCAGACACATTGTCTTAGTCGGGGTTTCATTGCTGTGAAGATACACCATGACCAAGACAATTCTTATAAAGAAAAACATTTAATTGAGGCTGGCTTATAGTTTCAGAGATTTAGTTTCATATTATAATGAAAGGAAGCAGGATGTGTGCCGGCAGACATGGTGCTGGAAGAGCTAAGGGTAATACATCTTAATCTTCTTATAGCAGAAAGGGGCTATCTCCTACAGGTAGCTAAGAGGAGACTCTGGATCACACTGGTCAGACTGGAGCCCCACCCTCCACAGTTACAAACTTCCTCTAACAAGGCCATACTCCTCCAAAAAGATCATACCGTGTAATAGTACTATTTCCCGTAGGTCAAGCATTTAAACCACCATATTCCACTCCCTGTCTCCTATAGTCTTCTTCAAACATATGAGTCCATCATATCAATTAAATGTCCTAAGATAGAAGTTAGTACCAGAGTCTAGAGTATTGCTAAGTCAGGTCTGGCCATATTTCGGTTGTAGCAATGTGGGATTGTGAAATATTGCTATGATAGGCTTATGCATGTATTTATTGGGAAGGATATGGATTTTGGGATTTTGGGTGAAGTGGTGGAATGATTTGAGTAGTACTTAATGGGCCATCCTAGTAGGAACGTAGAAGACATTTGTGTTGAGGGTGAAATGAACAATGGAGCATGGCTCAAAATGTTTCAGAGAAAAATCTTTGTATGTTGCCTAGGGGTCATGCTTGTGATACTTTGGTGAAGAATATGGCTACTTTTTGCCCTTTTCTGAAGAGTCTGCCAGAGGCTAAAATAAAGAGTTTTCAATTCATTTCCTCAGCAAAGCAAATCTCTAAATAGCCTTGTGTAAATTATACTTTGTGATTACTAAAGTTCACTCTTATGAAGACCATTTTGATGAAAAGGAGGAAGCTGACAAAGGAAAAATACAAAATATATGGTTCAAAGATTAAAGAGTCACAAGGAAGTGGAATGGTTCTAAATTCTGTGTTCAGTGATATTAAGTGGAATTAAGGGAGGAGGGAACTCTGGCAAGATCCCACCCTGCTAAAGCTTATTGTTTATTTGCAGTTGAACACAGGATAGTTATATCATTTAGGTGTTATTATGACCTGGTTGTTGTTTTCCTTTGGACACAAGGAGATGTGATTGTGTGCCAAATTGACAAGTTTGTGATGGCTATTAGTAGCTATCAACTTAATTATGTCTGGCATGAACTATAATCTATAACTTTAAAGCTTCCCCAGTTTTAAGTGTGTTACTTGGAAACACCTTCCTCAGAACAATTATGCAATCAAGACCAATTGCTCTCCACAACTGCCACAGGTTTTTCTGTATGACTGTAGGTGTTTTTCTTGGGGCATAGCTATATGTCCCAAAATACCCAGGAATAATGGTGAGATCTGGAGGGCCTATAAGGCAGAGAGAAGAGGGGAGAGTTTTACTCCTCACAAGAGTATTGAGAATCATGCAAAGACTTTTCAGCCTTTGTGATCCGGACCTTGTCTATGACTGACAAAGTGGAACTAAATATTGCTATGAGTATAAGCAGCATAGTGAAAGCAAGGAAAGTTTATACCACACGTGACATAGTAAGGTAGTAAGCATTGAGGTCACCACATTCACCACAAATCCTGAAGGGGTTTTCATGGGCCTTTCCACAGCAGAGTCTTATCAGTAAAGCACTCATTCAGTATACCCTGCAGATGCTTTATGATGCCACCGTTATACATTTATATTAATACTTTATAACCAATACATATGCATGAAAATCACATAAATTTGTTGTATATATATATATATATATACTTTTGTTTTTTCTTTTCTATTCATTTTTACCACTATATACTGAAAATAACAAAGTGTACTAAAAAAGACATTGTATAGACTTAAAATGCTTTGAGCAGAAGAGCCATTTCACTTCCCAGTGTCCAAAGTTTCAGGGAACAGCAACGTCCCAGGATAAATCACAGCAGAAATCCCTGGTGTGGAGAGGTAACTGTTTATCACTTCAGGCTGTCAGCAGGTTTGCTTCTGGGAATGGAGTACAAATCATGTTGCCTCAGATCCTCACTGCACTGCACCACAGGGCTTACACTCTCTTGAGCATACAGAGTATTTATTCGGACATTACCATTATTGGAATTCTGTTTTAAATGGATAAATTTCAACTACATTCTAAGTGTCATCTTTATTATTTTACAGACTAAAAAGAAAATGTTATAAAATTGAAAGCTATTACTAAAACAAGTTTAAGACAAAAATAATGGTACTCTTATTTTAAGGTGTGCCTATATATTTAGCCAGAGCATTAAAATTACAATAAAACAAATAGGGTAGAATGACAGAGTCAACTGAGAACCACAGCTATAAAGAGAAGGGTAAGCAATATCACTCTGTATGATTAGAAACACAATTGCTATCTAGAAAGTATAAGGAATTGGTCATTGATACTTGATTTTCTTTGCCCAATTGCTTGGGTAGTGAAGCAGTGAGATTTGATTGCTGATTGGGTCATCCAGTCTGGTTGCTAGGATGACCGAATAAGCAAGACAATCATTTGCAGTCCAGTTAAGTTTGATTACTACTGTGACTCAAAAGTTCGTCTCATAAACCTATCCAAGGCTTAGATCTCAGTCTGTAAGTGATTGAGGCAATCGGTATCGTCGAAATCTTCGACTAGTCAATTTGAGAATTTAGAGTGTGTGACTAAACTCATGAGCGGGAGGAACTGATATGACTTCCATAACCACAGCAGATATACTGAGTCAAGATTTCTCTTTGCAATGTAAATGACTTTTGAATTGTTCTAATTTCTAAACTACAAGATTGCAGTCGCAACATTCTCCTTGAAATTTTCCTTAGCTGACCAATCTCAGCTTTGTGAGAGAAGCCAGGGTGTTAGTTCATCTGTGTACAGATAAAGACTGAATTATGCAAGATAGGGAAATGGCTTTCTTTAACTGATTATGATTACACCCCAAATTGTGTATTTGTTTAATTAAAATCTGCCTAAGGAACTGTTTCACATATTTCTTATGAATCTGGTTACTATTACAGTTCAGTAACTGTGGAATATAAAGCAGCTTACTAAATATCTTAGATAGCAACATTTAATATTTACAAAATGTATTTCAAGACTTTGACTTCTTTTTACTTTTATAAGAGAAATTTAGAGAAGAATTTAAAAATGAATATTTTCAAACTGACTGCTTTTTTGGATATTTCATTTATTTACATTTCAGATGTTATCCCCTTTCCCATGTTTCCTCTCTGGAAACCCCCTATCTCATCCTCCCCTACCCTTGCTTCTATGAGGGTGCTCTCCGAACCACACACTCCAGCCTCCCTACCCTGGCATTCGCCTACCCTGGGGCATCAAGTCTTCATAGGACCAAGGCCCTCTCCTTCCATTGATTCCCAACAAGGCCATCCTCTGCTACATATGTGGCTGGAGCAATGGGTGGCTCCATGTGTACTCTTTGGTTAGTGTTTTAGTCCCTGGGAGCTTTGGAGTGTCTGGTTGGTTGATATTGTTGTTCTTCCTATGGGGTTGCAAACCACTTCAGCCCCTTCAGTCCTTTCTCTAACTCCTTCACTGGGATCCTTGTCCTCAGTTGAATGGTTGGCTGTGAGCTTCTGCCTCTATTTGTTAGGCTCTGGCAGAGCCTCTCAGGAGACAGCTATATCAGGCTCCTGTCAAGAAGAACTTCTTGGCATATGCAATAGTGTCTGGGTTTGGTGTCTGAATATGGGATGGATCCCCAGGTGGGACAGTCTCTGGATGACCTTTTCTTCAGTCTCTGCTCCAAAATTTGTCTCAGTATTTCCTTCTATGAGTATTTTGTTCCCCCTTCTAAGATGGGTTGAAGCATCCACACTTTGGTCTTCCTTCTTCTTGAGCTTCATTTAGTCTTTGAATTGTATCTTGAGTATTACAAGCTTTTAGACTAATATCCACTTATCAGTGAGTGCATACCATGTGTGTTCTTTTCCGGTTTATCCTTTAAATGGTCCATTATCTACACTGAAAATATTCTGTTTTAGGATTTCTAAGGTCAAATTACATGCTGTATCCATTGTGTGTCCAAACCCATCTCCAGTTTATAAGTGTATTCACATCTTGTACCAATTTTGTTAGTGTTTACTACAAAATAGTAGACTTGAAGTAATCAACATTTTCTCAGATGTAGTGAAATGTTTGATTTTTAGTGAACTTCACTTTAAAAAAAATACTGTGATAGTTTAAATGCTGTGGATTATATGCATATTTAGAATGAGTCATGTTAAAATTTAAGAATATATTTTTAATTAAGTTATAGGGAATTGTATCCTGTTTGAGTGTCCATGTTTTTTAAAAGCAGGTATTGGGGCTACAGGATGTTTTATTCAATAAAACACCTGGTGGACATATGTGACTACCTGAATTTAAATCCCTTGCACCCACACAAAAGCCAGTTGTTGTACACATGTCTGCAATATCAGTACTTCATAATCATAGAGACAGATATATCACCAAAGCGGACAGATTGCCAATTTATACAGTCAGTGAGCTCAGAACCTTGCATTGACTCTGTCTCAACAACTTCATGTAAAGAGAGTAAGGATGGCACCATTTGGCCTATACTGACACATAAGTACATACACACACACAGATGCACATACATATGAGGAATATACAATAATACATGTGCTACATTTTCAGGTAAGCATGGCACTGGAATGAACTGTATCCTCAAAGGCTGTTTCTCTTTATGGGAAGGACTTCACAGAGTGTACCACAGAGTAATTGACTTCTGGTTAACCACTGACTCAGGATAATCTTGGTTCTATTCTGAAACTATACCCAACTACACCACTCAAGAATGTGCCAAGGGAAGAAGCAATCAGAGAAACAAATGTTAGCCCTCACTTTTCTTCTGGGAGAAGCAAATCAGTTCTTAAATTATCAACAATGTTGTGGCCAGGGGGTCATAGACCTAAAACTTCACAAGGCATAAATATCAACTCCAGAAAGAACTTTTGTTATGTTTCCTTGAAGCTGTGTCTCCCAGTGTTCCTGGAAAGCTTCATGGTCCCATGCATTTTGAGAACACATTCAAAAAACTTGATTTCTTTAAAAAATAAGTAAATAATAAAAGAAAGAAGCTAAAAAAAATACATGCACTACAAACAAAAGGAGAAAAGTAAAATATTGATTTGGCTTTTGTTTAGAAATGGGGAAAGAGATAGATCAGAGAGATAAAGCTAAGAGGATTTACTTTCTTTGATGAGGAAAGGGTTCTTACTCTGACTTCCCTCTCGATTTTGTTCATTCAATTTTTTTTAATCAAATGACAGAGTGATAGTTATGGCTTTAGGCAACTGAACATTTTATTTTTTGAACTATTCTTTGTTTCTTTCATGAGAACAGAAATTAAGCATCTGCACCATAGCTAGCCCACAGGGATCATGGTAGAAAAACAGAAGAGAGAAAACAGACAGGAGTGAGTTCATTAGAACTCTTGTCATTGTCTTCTTTTTATTGTACTCTCAATATTCTGAGACTTCTTCCTTGACAGATAGGTCTCACCCAGAGTCTACAGACTCTATGGTAGAAGTACTATCTCAGCTTAGAAGTAAGAATAATTAAAGGACTTAGGAGAAGATATCCAATTTAGTCTATGAAGATCAAAGGGTTCTGGAAGTTCTAGTGGCAGTATCCTAGACAGGGGCACAGAGTAAAAGAATGTGGCACTCTGGTTCCTGAAACCATATATAATGTCTGAAACAATACTGGCAGGGACCATATTAATTATTGTCACTATTTTTGAATAGATAGTCCTGACCAAATTATTTTCTGGCAGTGGAGATTGAAGTTATGGTGTCACACAAAGTAGGCAAGCAGTCAACCACTACACTCTATTGCTAGCCCTGTAAAAATTTACATCTTGAGACAGGGTCCTGAAAGATATCCAAAGTAGTCCAGGAAGATACTTTTTGAGATGGGGGTCTCTTCATGTAATTCTGGCTGTCCTGGAACTCTCTATGCAAATTAAGCTTGGCTTGAACTCATGGAGATCTGTCTACCTCTGTCTACCAAATGTGATTAATGGCATATTCCATTGCCCTAAGCTTAATGAAAACATTCTCTTTGGGAAAAAAAAGAAGTTAGAATGTATTTACTTTACAGGTCCTTCTTCATGTAAAACTTTTTACTCAGAAACTGCCTTCCTCTATTTTTATCAGTATAAAAGAACATTTGAGATTAGGCAATTGATACCAAAATGAAATTTATCTTTGTATCATCCTGAAAACCAGAAAATTCAAGACTGAATTGCTAACAGGTCAGGGATCTTATTTTATTCAAGAAACTGGATTGCTAAATGCTGCGTTAGCAGTTGAAGGATCACCCACTAACCATTTCATGTAAGAGAGGGAGAGACAGATACAGAAAAATGTGGAGTATATGATTTAATATAAATGTATCTTTATATAAAATTCTAGAATATGCTAGATAAAAATTTAGTAAACAATCCCTTTGAGAATTCCATACCTGTCTATACTGCAGTCAGTGTACACTCTCACTATACCCTTCTCTCTGCATCATTTATGTACCCATGTCTTTTCTAACTGTCCTTTTCCTAAAATCATGTCTTCTGTTTTTTATATGGGACAATGTTAGTTTAATGATGGCTTCCTACTTGGCCTTTGTATTAGGACTATCCATTGAGACTGTTAGGTCACCAGTAGGCGTGCACTTAAAACTTCTACCATTCTGTGAATCTGTCTGCAGTAAACTATTTAACAGTCTAGTCTCAGACTCTCAGAGTCTCTTTTCTAGTGTTGCTTTGTCATCGATGTAACTATCTTTGTACAGACCAAGTGTAGTTACCCATGATTGCTGAATTTTAATGAATACATTGGCTATTGGTTTCCCAGAAGATGAAATTTAACAAGCAATCCCTCTGTCTTCCAGCTCTTAAAACCTTTCTACTTTCACTTTGATAATATTTCTAAACCCATGAAATGATACAGGGTATTATTTTGAGCTGAGCAATCCCATGTCATTTATTCTTTGCACCTTGTGCAGATATTAGTCACTGTCTTCAGAAGAATTCACTGCAAAGAAACTTTTTAGTCTATGAGCATAAATTTATATTTAGAAGGTGGTTTGGTACTATATCAAACTTAAATCAACAACAAAAAAATTAAGGTAGGGTAATAGGTGGGTATAGGTGCTAGAACTTTCCATCCCTTGGATTTTTGTAGTGGTTTATACTACCAGATACAGATTTCTGATTATAGACTGGGCCTCAAATCCAATAATAAATTAGTTGTTATCTGACAGAAGCCATGCCAGTATTGCACGTGGAAAGATCTTGAGTGACATTTTTGTATCAGAACTTGTATTGTTCATAGCTGAGTAAGACTCTGATGTCCTTAATAATTTATAATGTTCTATATACCTTCTGGCACTAGCTTGCAGGAGGATGAGTTTTAGTTGATTTTCATCTTGGTTTCTATTTACCCTGCTATTGAGTTGAGTGTTTGTCTTGTTGATAGGGTCTTATCATCTAGTTAGTTGTATAACAAAGAACAATATAGCTAAGGTTGTTGTTCAATAGTAGATTCCTTGCCTAAAATAATTAGGCCCTATTTTCAATATTTAGCATTTCTAGAAAAACAATAAGATTAAAAATGAAATCACCACCAAATTTAATTCTTTATTAAGAAATTAAACCAATTCATAATGAGAGTTCCCCCATGGCCTAGTTACATATCTAAAACTCTCAATTAATACTATAGCAGGATGACTGATTTTATTATGAATATTACAGAGGCAAGCACTTAAACCATGCCACATACTTACACACAGTGTGACATGAGAGTCAAATTTATGCTGTTCTCCATAAAACATACATTTTTTTTTGTTTTGTTTTTTTGTTTTTTTTGTGTTTTTTTTATTTATTTATTTTTGAACATGAAATGCTTTTTTATAGCATGTTTTACAAGGGGAGGGGGTAAGAGGGGCCAGGTGGTGGAAAAGTACAAAATCTTCTTGGCCTGTGCCTTGAAACATGTCATGGTCTATAAGGTACTCTGCCTTGAATTATGATCTACCTGCTGTTCTTCAGAAGATATGGTACACTGCTTGAGTTATGGTCTCCCTGCTATTCTTAAGATGATATGGTACACTGCTTTGAGTCTATCTGCAGTTGCTAAGCAGGATCTTGCAGTTGCCAAGCTTCAGAGGACATTGTGCAGGTGGGGAAAGGTAGGGGGTGAGGGTAAGGGCGAGGGTCCTGGCTTCTGGCATCTCCCCCTTCTCTGTTTAGTTAGAGAAGGCATCTTATGATCAATCCCAACTATGTGAATTTTGAATTTGGATGTCTAATTATGGGGGGTCTTAGACAAGTTCACAACCCCAAAACACTGATGTGAGACGAGTCACATCGATGGTCAAAGGTTTTAGGCTGTCGACGATGGGCAACGTCAAGGGACTCCGATGTGGGTGAAAGGAGGGTGAGAGCCCTGTCTTAGGCCATGTAGGCTGCACCCACTCCCAGCACCACGCACTCCTTTTCGGCTGCATTGGGTGGGCCCCTGGGAAGTGGACCTACAATAATCCCGTCATTGGGCTAACTCACAGCCATCCTAGTCTCTTGTAAATGTTCAAGTTACCAACCATTTGTCAGTTTGGGGTGTAATATTGTCATAAAGGAAGGCTCCCCAATGTTAGCGGCCATATCAAGGGCGGCCTTGGTTTAGGAAAAAGCCAATTTTTGTTGTGGTGATCAAGAGGCCAAGCTCTCTAGAGAGAGAAGCGAGGGCAAAGCCAGGCATACCAGGAACCCTTCTGGAGGGTGTGGAAGTCTAGCGGTCGACCGTAGTGGGAGGCAGGGGAGCTGGCAGCTGTGTCAGTCTCCTGCGGAGTCACTTCTGGATCCTCTTCAATTTTTGGCTAATGGTAATGAACTTCAACCGTCTTCTTGATGGCAGCATCAACCTGGTTCCGTGGATGACAGGTAGCGGGCGACGATCTCTGTCTCGCTCAATCTTGATGTCGTGCGCACATCCTCTCAATGAGGGTCCGTCCAGAGGGGTCCATGCCTCGAGCCCCATGTCTGGGTGCACTTGATCTGACCGGCAGGTCCTAGTTATTCGTGGGGGCGAGGAGGACTGCAACCTGCTATTCTTCAGAAGATATGGTACACTGCTTGAGTTATGGTATCCCTGCTATTCTTCAGATGATATGGTACACTGCTTTGAGTCTATCTGCAGTTGCCAAGCAGGATCTTGCAGTTGCCAAGCTTCAGGGAACCTTGTGCAGGTGGGAAAAGGTAGGGGGTGAGGGTAAGGGCGAGGATCCTGGCTTCTGGCCCATCTGGATTAGAACTTCTAATAGCAGGCATCACGGGTTATTCATTTTTACCTGGGATGCTGCGTGAGTTCAAGCTCCTGGGAGTCCCTGTTTCTCTCGATTTTCTGGGGTTGGGTACGGAGCTGCCGCCTGCGACCTACTCTATCCATACATTTTTAAAAAGGGATCTCTTATAGAAATTAGCATGGTATTAGCTAACCATAAAATGTAGATCAAAGTATTCCTGAAGGATTACAGGCACAATCATTTCAAGCAAATGAACAAACTTGCCAGCAATCTTAAAAGGATATTTGCACATTTTCATGTCTCGGTTATTCCCTTCTGACTCTACACATTCTGAGGGGGATGAGTTAGCCATGCTAAGGAGAGAGAAGAATCAGGCAAACATGTGAGATCTTGAAACAGTGTGGCCACAATTGTGGTGGCTTCTACAGGTGGGTGGTCAGGGGAGTTTTACAAATGAAGTTTAGAGCAGGTGGAGAGATGGAGACAAGAAATTGATAAGGGTACCCTTTTCCAGGTGGGAGATAGCAGTGCCCAGCAATAGGGTCCAAAGGCAAGTTAAAAAAGAAACAGACTATGTGTGTGTGCTTTGTCCGAGGATTCACAGAAAGCCAGGTAGGAGCTGGTAGTGTGGTCACCTCCTATAGTAAAGGCAGGTGGAGAATAAAACTGCACGAAACAGGCATCACTTTAAAAATTGCTTGGCTTTACCTAACATTTCACTGTAGGTCTCTTCATCTGTTTCCATCTGTTTGGTTGCTGGATGAAGCCTATAAGAAGACAGGTATGCTAGGCTCCTGTCTGCAAGTATAACAGTATAATAGTATAATAGTGTCACCCTGGATCTCTCCCATGGAGTGGGACTCAGGTTGGACTGTCATGTCTGGCCTCAGTGGGAGAGGAATCACTTAGTTCTTTTGAGACTTGCTGTGCCTGGGTGAGTTGATACCTGGTTGGAGAATGGAAGGAGACAGGGGAATGGAGAAGGAAAGTGCAAGGGTGGTCCTGAAAGTAAAAGAGAGATGGGGACTGATTAAAATTGCCAGGATCCTAACCCAGGAAATTACCTGCAGTTCTGGAAAACCTACTCAGTTAAAGTACAAGGTTAAGAAAGGATGTTTGCAGTCTCAGGCCCCAGGAACCTAAAGAACTTCTGATATTCCTGGAAGCTGGTTATGATGGTGGGATGGTCTTAGGCAATGGAGATAAGATAGTAGGATAGCCTTGAGCAGTGATCCTTGCCTAAACTCCCCGTTTTGCTATGCCTTTATAACCTTCTTCCCATAGTTAAAACTTGAGAGCTTGATCAAAACCCTTGACTTGCTCTCCTTCTACGGGTCTCTTGTCTCTTCATTCTTTCGCCCCCCTCCCTAGTCCTCATTGAATTACCTGTGGGCTGGGTCATAAAATGATTAAATATATAAATTAACAAAAGTTACTTGGGCTTATTTACTTTTGCATGGGTGCATTCCATAGGAAGTAATATTCTTATGGTTCAATTAATTTATTTCTATGGAGTTGTTTATTAATATACCAATTAATTCATTCTTAGTAGGAAACCAAGTATTCACAATACTGCCAGCACAGACTAGATATTAAGAATTATTAAAATGCAGCTGTAAGTTAAGAGTGTATTCTATCTCTTACATATTGTGTCAAATCAGGTTAAATTCATCATGGATAAAGCAATCACTATGATAAGCAATGTAGAAGTATTAAAAATATCTGCAGAGGAATATATGTATATATATATATATATATATATATATATATATATATATATATATACCTTGATGAATGATGAGTTCAGTGACAGTAGTTCATGGTTCCAGCAGAATAAAACTAAAAATCATTTTACATATTAATAGTTGCATATAAGTCACCAAGGGACAATATATCTATCTAAATAATATGCTAACAATGACAAGACCAATGGGCATGCTACTGTGAAAAAAGGAATCTCACAGATATCTGAGGAACTACCCCTGACCAAAGAATTATAAGCAAATGATTGCTGGTGATAGTAATAATCAATTTGCTTCAGAGAGGTGTCAATAAGTTAGTTTTCCAAACAGAAGTATTCAGCTCTGAAGTATAACACATATAAGCAATATTAAATGAGCTCATCAGGTTGATTTACATTTCATTGGCTCATTTGTTTGTTTACTCATTCATTCATTCATTCATTCACTCACTCATTTAAAGGAAAAAATAGCCGTGAATTTGAGGGAGCGATGGTGGAATACTGTAGACAGAACAGCAGGACTCACTGACAAAGTGGTGGCTGCTTCCACATAAAAGTAGGTAAATAACAAGTTGAACTGGGCAGCTATGGAGGCAACTTCTGCATGAGAGCCAGACTGAAGCTTGCCTGAGAGCTTAGAGACTGGAGATTCACACAGTGACAGAATTGAGACTTCAAGGATACACATGTTTGAAACCAATGGGAAATGGGAGATGGTTATAAAAGTTTCTTCCTGCGCCCCAAGAATTAATAAATGAGCTTGCTGCCCCATTCTTACCTGCTCCTGGAGTCTGAGCTTTGACTGGGCACCACTCTTTCCCCCAACTCCTCAATGGAAAGTAAGGTGAGATGGTAGACAGTCCAGGGTGTAAAGCAATAGAATATGAGACGATTTGGAAGAAGCAGAAGTAGGAAACAATATAATTATATTTTAATTTAAAAATTGCAAAAGAAAATATTTAATTTTAGATGAAAAAAAAAGGTAACAGGGTTTGGAATGTACCATTAGTTATGACCCATCAGTTTGAAGCTACAGGTTTGGATCAATGATAGAGCAACTTTCTTGAATCCATCATTGATGGACTAGGTCATGAATAAGTGGCAAATCACATGACTAACTATCAGAAGGCTTTGTGCTCCATCTTTAACAATGGATAAAAACAACAGAAAATGACTTACCTGTATCAAGGTATATGACTGTTGGGGCCTTGTATTCTGATATAGCTCAGCAGGTTTGTTTATCAAAATAGTTTAAATTATTTGTGGATTTTCTCAAGCATTAAGTAAAATATTACCTAATGACAGACAGACAAATCTCAGATATGGGTAGAGAGGTCAATACCATTGAAACTTGGAAAGTGGTACTCTATACTGTAAATGAAAGTTTATCCTTATTGGCAGCTGCAAAACATGAGAATGAAGAGATCAATCATTTTTATGTTTACATGTTAATCAAGATTACCCTGGTTGAGAATGAAACTATATGGATATCAGCATCTGATGACATTCCTTACTGAGATGTCCCACAATAGGTTTTTCTCATTGGATTAATGAAGGTTATGGCTGCTTCTTACAATATCTGAAAGAAATGGGCACAGACATGTTTGTAGGCTTAAATTTTTTAAAATCTACTTTCAATAAGGGTTCTCAAATACCTTGACTCCCCTTCAAACCCACTCTCAAAAGGTAAATGAGAAAAGATGGTAAATAGGACAAGGGGATGTGGACCTATTTAGAAGTACTTTTTTGGGAAAATTCCAATTTCTATAGTCAGAATATGAACAGTCACATACAGTAGTGACAGGATACCAAACATGAGTTAGCAGCAGCAGCAACATCAAACAGATACCACCAAGACTCCACAGAATAGGCAGGAGTGAACAAGAATGTCCTGGACCGGCTGCCATGGCAGGAGAACTTCTCTGCTGTGCCTCTCAACCAATTGAAGACATGAGGCCAGAGAAGAGTTGCAAGGCAAGTTATGCAACTGTAGTTCAAAATCTGCTATGTCCTATTTATACTCTCTTCAAATATCATGTGTCCTTCCGGGGTCTTGGAAAACACTATGTGAGTCTATATTACAAGACACCACCAAAAACTTG
Organism: Grammomys surdaster; assembly: GCF_004785775.1. NCBI lineage: Eukaryota > Metazoa > Chordata > Mammalia > Rodentia > Muridae > Grammomys > Grammomys surdaster. Next base: position 3,769,321 of record NW_021604791.1, on the reverse strand, counting down.
CATTACATATAATATGACTGCTCTGAAACTTAATGAACTGTATTTTGAAAAAAAATACCTATTTGATTAGCCATTGGAGGAAACAGAGTGAAAATATTGAAAGCATAAACCTTATTAGAGGGATAATAGAGAAAAATTATAGTCACCTAGAAGGACCTGACAGTGAAAGCAAAGCAGAGAGCATTCCTGGAACATTGACACAAAAGGCCAGCCCTTCCCCCACATTAATGGAGCAGATATTCATTTTAGCATATTATAAGGAGACTGTACAAAACCAAAACAAAGCAGGTATATCAAAATTACATATAAATGACATCATAATGAAACTGAAAGTCTTTTTTGTATATAGACCTTTGATTCATGTCTATATTGTTTAGATGGGAAAATTCCCTGGTGCTATAAATTTTGATGTAGCAGACACTATTTGAAATTTTATGAACAATTTAAACACAAAGAGTTCTTCTGATTTTCAGGAGCACAGCAAGCAAGATATAACACAATTTCCTTAGTTACCTTGTGTTTAATTCCTTGCCTATTCAAAATCAACAGTGCATTGATTAGTATTTACAGCAAGAAATTCAATATAAGAAGAAAATCTAGCACTAATAACTAAAACAATAATCTAGCATCTACCAGGACATTAGGAAAACAATACCAGCTAACGAAGTTATAAAAATATATGGCATACATAAATAAACTTGGAATCAAGAAAACTAAAAGATAAAAAGCCAAATTATATTTTATTATGATTTATGTTCATGAAGACTCATCAAGAATAACATGCTAAATGGAATCAACACATTTTACCAACATTTAAGATCTTTAGTATTGCTCTTATTGACATAAAACTATGAATAAGACAAATTTCAAGCATCTTTCTTAGACAGAGTAAACTAATTCTTTAAAAAAATACATATATTATAACAGTGAGCCTAAAAGGTTTAATCAGAACAGGTAATGTGTATGGAACACATCAAAACAAAACAAAATTGAACAAAACAAACAAAAAAAACCTAAAACATTTCACAAAGTAAATAACAGGTACATAGCAATGCACTGGGTCCTTTTACTGAACAATAAAGAAGTATTGATACCAGAATCTCAACATTCCTTGAAAATAGAAGGAAAACTTAACACTTTCAAGTAAGGTTAAAGATGAATTTTCTTAATTGGTTCCAGCTTTCTTGGAGTTAACCCCTTTATTGAACAAGGTTTGAGGGTGCTTACAATTAGGACATAGGTAGTGTAAATATTAATAATATATTAATATTATGTATTAGCCTCTAGTAGCTACTGAAAGTCTATCACTCCTCCATCTCCAATAAAAGACTGATTTATCTTAATGAGAAAGATGATGTTGAGTAGACAAGGAGGTATATATGCAATTACCATGGAAACTGCATCTGGATATCTGGGCCCCTGTTGGTCAGAATGCCCTTTGGTGAATAAATATCTTTGAGGCTTCAGATCTGTTTTTCTTGCTTTATTAAAACCTAAACCATCAGATCATTTCCCCTGTTATGCACTCTAATCAAAAATTCTACATCGTCAAAATACTTCGGATTTGCTATAATACTATTTGTATTGTGATTTTGACCACTACCTTTAGTGTGCTTTTTCTAGACATTTGCCTTTAGTGTGCTTTTTCTAGATATTTGGGGGAATAAATATCTTTAAAGGAGGAGGAAGTGTCTGCCATACCTCCACAAATGCACCAAATAACTCATAAATATAAATCTTTAAAATGCACAATATATAACTCATTGTGCTATTTTAAATTCATAGGAGAGTTCACTCTGATCTATCATTAGGCACATACTTTTTTTTTGTCTTTTTTTTTAAATTTATTTTTTCTCAAATCATAATTCATTCATACAGGGGTTAAAAACACAGAAAGGCAGGATGTGAGGAAGGGAATGACACTGCAGTGGGGGTGTTCAGGGGGAATACAGATATCTTCAGAACCAGGTATCAGCTGGGTGAAGGTTCAGGGGACAAGTCAGTATGACTCTGACTATGATTCGCTTGTCCTTATCTAAGTTGGTATTGTCTGCACAGGCTACCTATTTACAAGGTCTATGACTACTCAGGCTTTTAAATTCCCACAAAAGCTGCCTGTTTATATTAGCTTATAACCATCTGTTTCAATGTTTTTCCACTGAGACCCAAGACTTGGTGTTAGTATACATGTATGACAGGCCTATTGCTGATTTTAGGCCTATGGCTGATTTTAGGCCTTCAGTGGGTAAGCAGGGCTGCCCCTGACATTTCCTCCCTTCTCTAAGTATAGAAGGGCTATGGCAATTCTAAACTTGCGAAGGCAGGGATAGAGGCCTGACCTCCAGTATTTGAAGGGGACCTTGTAATGGCCCCAGTCCCCCTGTCGTTGTCCAGTGAGGCATGAGGGCCATACCTGTCCCAATGTCTTTTTCCTGGAGAGGGGATACTTTTGACATCAACCCCTATGCAGTCAGGTTTGTCCCTCAGGGAACCCAGATAGACATTTTTATCTCTTATTTATATTCCCTTGCAGTGCTTAGCCTCGCAGCCTAAGCAAGAATTCAGATAGGCTGACAGAGGGGGTTCTGGGTGGCCCCTCTCTGCTTGGTCTAGGGCCAGAAGTCCCCCCTTTTATGTTGGGTGGAGATGGGTATTGGGAACACCCTGTATAAAGTAACAACCTCATCTTGAGTCTCGTGGTCCTCCATAGCTAACTTATGATAATGTATCTGAGTAGGTTTTGCTACCAAATTATTTATCTGTTGTATCATAGAGTTAGTCCGCCTATTTGAGATAGGCACATACTTTGAGTGAACACACCCCACCTTGCTAGATAAACCCCTATTTAAGTTGTGCCTTTGAATTGAACTTTTTCCTTCACAAACACCCTAGAGCCTAGGAAAAAATCTTCACTCTGAAGCACAACTTTTACTCTTTCTGAGATATTATAATTAATTGCATTGCTCTAATAATTTGATGAAGGACATACATGTCTTTTTTATTTACTTAAATTCTTTATAGTCCCATGATATACATGGCTTGCATGCTTCCTTTCAATAAATGTAAGACCAATACAATTTTGACTATTTTTAATGCACCAGGAGAACTTGAGAAGATAATTTTCAGTATGACAAAGTTGATCATGCTGTTGGACTCAATTATACCCTTCTAGATTATATGCTCACATTAACTATCAAGAACTAAGGCTTTATTATTAAAATTCTTAACCATCACCCTGGATCCTTTCTTTCTAATGTATTTCCATGAGGTCTTGGCTACTATAGTTTGGTGACAGGTAGTTAATTACAACTTTGCTTTAAAAAAAGAAAGGGAGGTCTTCATAGATAATTTGTTGCTATGTAATGTTCACTTTTTTTCTAAGAAGCACATAAACCATTGAATTGTGTGTTTGAGAAATTTACATGGAAAAAGGAGGGGAATTTAAAATGGTTTTCAGTAGTGTTTCATTTGCATAATCCATGCTAAGATTTCAACACTTGCAGTACATAGAAACCCTTGTAGAATTTCAGAGAAAGTAAAATGATATCGAAGTGTTAGGGGAAAAAAACCCCTAGAAGTTCTCTTTCACAAAAGACACTATGATAGCTTCAAATACAAGTCTTTGATATTTTTTAAGGTTTAAATTGAGGCAATAACTTGATGGTTAATTAGTTAAAGGGATAGTTATTTTTTTTCTTTTGACTAAAAATAGAAAACTATGAAGATAATAGTAATTCTAAAATTCCATGTTGGTTTAACCATAGGGATTTATTATTAATATTGATAAGACTAACTAATGTATTAGATCTATAGTATTTAGTTACTTACAGAAAATAAAATTATTCATAGGAGAGAATGATCATTTTATAAAAGTGATGAAAATTGTCAGTAGTTTTAAGAAACAAACTAACAAGTAAAGATTTGAGAATGTGATGAAGCTTACTCCTACAAATGCATTCCTTGAAAGCATGGGGAAGTAAGAATTTATTTGTCTTACTCAAAGAAGGAAATGGGATAGATTGGAGATTATGAATTGCCACTTGATATTCGGGACAATATTTGTCAATTAAAGAATTTTAAGCATCATCTTTACCTCTTTCAATAAGAAAATAGTTTTATTTTAATATATAATGTTGGAGCTCTGAGTTGCTATGATTTGAAAATACACATTTGATTATATGAATCATATCTGTCTACTGAGGAGAAACTATGTGATGAAGGTGGTAGTATGTAGTCATTCACTGGTAGTCAAATAACTATGGGATAACACAAAAAAAGATGAAATACACTTTCTTAAATTTTTCAAACATAAACACTTGAGATAATGCATCAGTGCTGAATATCCACATTTAAGACAAACTTTTTATATCCTACTTAAAATAGAAGCATATATATTCACTTAAAAGTCTCTAAAGTATTATTGAAACACACCTCATCAGAGAATTCAATATTCATTCGTCTAGGGTGTGGTAGTCTAGAAGCAAGAAATGCTGCAGACCATTAAGCTCATTCTTTTCCTAATTTTGAAAATCAATTTAACAAATTAGCATTGCAAGGCATGTAATAAATATACTTATAAAATAATGAGCACTTACCATATTAAATTATCATTGGTCACTTAAAATCTATAGCTGTATCCATAGGTTATAAAAGTGAAATAGTGTCCACTTAAGTCAGGGATTCTAATTAGCTTACTGCAGTTATTATGTCTTTCTTAGTTTGTTCATTTTGTCTTGTATATTTCTATCAGCAAAGTACATGTCTTGTCCATGATTGTAGATTATAAAGGAAATATACTTTCATTTTATGAGGAAGAACTATATCAAAAAGAAAAAGAAAACATAGTAGGCATGAACTCAGAGAATAATTAAATGAGTACTAAAGTAACTTTCACACATGTATCTCTTAGTTCTATTCACTTGCTTAAGTTCTCTTAAATCTCTGAGTTATATTAGGATTTGCATTTCTGAGGTATTGTGAAGTCTTAAATGTTTATACTATTTTATGGTTCCTTACTATTGCTGTTAAGTTGTTTACATGCCATTCCTATTGAGGAAAGGTCAGAATTTGTTTCTATTGTTGTAAACCTCTATTACATGAATTGGTTTTGTTGAATATTTGGATGCGAACTACTAGTAATAATTATTAAAATTTGTTTCCTTTATCTATACTTTGAACCTAATTATAGTAACTTAAACACTTCATGGGTATTGGTGTTTTTCATATACTGACATTATCCAAGATTTACTACAGTTTATTCTTTTCAGTATAGTGAAGGTTAATGGCAAGCACACACTTTGCCATTTACTTTCATCATTTATGCATTTCCTCTTTTCTTTCTAGTTATTAATAGACAGATTAAAACACAGTCAAAATGTTTGGGTTTTGTGCAATCAGTAGAGTATTTAAGAGCCTTCCTAATTGCATGTTAAAATGAAGTCACATCTCAGAATTGAAGAGTGAATTGGACATAAAATAATATGCCTAAACATGGAGCTACTGGCAATCACTGACTGCTGTTGGAGAAGGAGACAGTTTTCTCTGAGGATATCCCTGGAAAGTTTATCACACTCCAGCATCAAAATGAATCAGACGTCAGGAATACTGGACATCACAGAATGTTCTTGATGAGCTTTATAAAAGTACACAAAGGGAAGTGGATGAAGGAGTGTGAGTAGAACTTAGAATACTTTGAAATATATAATAAATACCTGGTAACATAATAAAATACAACATATTCACATTGTACTGAATTCCCAATAGACTAACAAATGATGTTAATTAATTATAATATCAAGGTTAGTTTTAGATTATATGATGTTTGGAGAGGTTGTTTAGCATGGTAACATGCTCATGACTGGCATTGCTATTCTTATTACAGAGAACCCAGGCAATTAAGATGCATCTCAGTGGAGGCATACATGTTCACCATGAGAATAGAGCCATGTTCAATTTCTACAATTAAATACAGAAGCAGTGCTAAAATTAAAAGGAAATCAGCAAAAAGAAAGATATCGGAAGAATTTGCTTCATATACCATGTAAATAAACACAAGATGATATATGTCAAAAAAACCTAACCTTTGTCATGAATCTGCCAGCATTTCAGTTGTGAGTATTCAGCATTCAGAACCACAACAAATGCATTTCTGTCATTTATTAGTCAGCTAACTAAGGTGTTAGGCTATACTGGAATGACTGCCCTAATATATAGACAGTGATTTTTTACAAATATGCCAAAAACATACAATGTAAAAAAGAAAGCAACTTTAACAAGTGACACTTGTCTAACTAGATGTCTGCATGAAGAAGAATGCAAAATATCCATATTTATATCCCTGCACAAAACTCAAGTTGAAGGGGATAAGGACCACTGTATAATACTCGATATACTAAATCTCATAGAAGAAAAAGTTGAAAATAGCCTTGAACACATTGGTACAGAAGACAATTTCCTGAACCGAACACCGATGGTTAAGGCTCTCAGATCAACAAATCATACATAGGACCTCATGAAAATGAAAAGATTCTGTAAGGCAAAGGATACTGTCTGTAGGACAAAATGACAGCCTACAAAATGGCAAAAGATCTTCACTAACCCTACATCTAAAAGAAGGCTAATATCTAACATATATAAAGAACTCAAGAAGCTAGATACCAACAAACCAAATAACTAAGTTAAAAATGGGATTCAGGGCTGAACAGAACATTGTCAACAGAGGAAACTCTAATGGCCAAGAAGCCAAGGAATGTTCAACATCCTTAGTCATCAGGGAAATTCAAAACAAAACGACTGTGAGATTCCGCCTTACACCAATCAGAATGGCTAAGATAAAAGTCTCAACCACAGCACATGCTGATGAGGATATGGAGAAAGAGGAATACTCTTCATTGCTGATGGGAATGCACCCACTCTGGGAATAAATCTGACTGTTTTTCAGTGAATTGGAAATAGTTTTACCTGAAGACCCTGCTATATACTTCTTGGCATGTACCCAAAAGATGCTCACCCATATCACAAAGACACATGTTCCACTATGTTCATAGCAGCTATCCTAATAGCCAGAAACTGGAAAGAAACCAGATGTCCCTCAACTAAAGAAAGGATACGGAAAATGTGATTCATTTACACCTTGAAATACTATGCAGCTATTAAAAGCAAGTACATTGTGAATTTTGAAGGCAAATAGACGGAAATAGAAAATAGCATCCTGAGTGAGGTAACTCTGACCCAAAAGAATATGTATGGCGTGTACTCACTGATAATTGGTATTAGTCATAACTACAGAATACCTATGGTATATCCACAGACCAAAAGAAATTAGACAAGAGGGAAGGGGCAAGCAAGGATGTTGAATTCCACTTAGAAGGGGCAACAAAATAGTCATAGGAGGCCGAGGGAGGGATCAAGGTCAGTGGGAGAGAGGAGAGGGAAAGCAATGGAGACAGGTGTGGGGAGAGACAGGAGAAAGACCCAGAGGACCAGGAGAATGAATAAACATCTGTAGCTGCTCAGTGTGGGGGCTGGAGGGCTTCTTTAGAAAGGGGTTCATTGTGTCAGGTAGAAATTAATGTGGCTTATTTTATGATGTTTTACAGATTTCCTAGTTAATTGCCATCCAGTCTTTGCCTCAGTGCTTTCTCTCATAACGTTCATGTCTTTGGAATGCTGATCTTTTCAGTTTGGTTTGGTTTGGTTTGGTTTGGTTTGGTTTGGTTTGGTTTGGTTTGGTTTGGTTTGGTTTGGTTTGGTTTGGTTTGGTTTGGTTTGGTTT
>NW_021604791.1:3756765-3761537 GCF_004785775.1 Grammomys surdaster | reverse complement strand
TTGGTTTGGTTTGGTTTGGTTTGGTTTGGTTTGGTTTGGTTTGGTTTCATTGAATACTTATGTATGTTCCATACACTAATTTATCATTAAATGTTGAGAAATAACTTCAGGTGATAAACAATATGTGGATACTAGAGCCAAATATATTTTGGATGAAGACGTGGAGTTGCAAATCTATTACGGCATTTTATTTACTTACTATTTGCTTCTGCATCATTTTGATATACCTATCTTCATAATGATTCTGAGAGTAAAGAATATAATGTTATCTTACTTTGAACTTGCATTTGATTTAAGTGTAGGGACTTAGTTAACTTTCATTAATACTACTCTTTTAAAAGCAGATAGCATTTTAATATCTTCAAATAATTTAATCTCTTAACCTCACATGATTATTTTTATATCACCTCTTATTTAAAGTGTGGAATTTCAGTTCAATTCCTTGTATTCTGTTTATAATAGTTGTCAATTCTTATAAGAAGAAATACATTTTCTATTACCTTACCATTCTATTTCTAGTGTAGTTTGTGAAATATGAAATCTTTTATATTTATATCTTACATTCATTTGGCAGCTAGTTACAAACATGCAACTTTTTATTCTTCAATCTTCTTTTAATTAAATTAAGCATATAAAATTTAAGCAAGTATTTCAAGTGTTCTGTTGTGTTTTGAATTACACATTATCTTCCCTTACATTTTTATATAATCAATTAATATTAGGCTTACCTTGAAATTAGATTCTTTTAATTTCAAATATCTGGATAATTTTGATTCTAAATAAGGATGTTTATACTAATTTCTTTATACAAACATTTAGATTTGTGAATATACAAAAATAATATGAGTTTATCAGCTGATTCATCTTTATGATTACAACAAGTCTGATATAGAATAAATAAACCATGAAAAATAGTTGAGCTTTAGTATCAATATCTTTAAAAAGTCTTAATAATTATTAAGCTTTGCTAAGTCTTATCCACTAGCGAATTGGTTTGAATAAAGAGTGTAGTTGTTTTGTAAAATTCAACCTGATAAAAATGAATTAAAACAAGATTAGAATATATATATATATATATATATATATATATATCCTAATATTATGGGTCTCACCATAAGATTTTGTAACTTTTTCAGGAATAGGCATGCCTCTAATATGTGAAAGTAAAAAGTTGTTCTTATACAACTCTATGAATTTTTAGTGGTTTTGTTATAACCATATTTTTTTAGTAATAACTAAGATGTTCAGTGTTTATTCACATACACAGCTCAGAGCTTCAGTCTCCGAGCTCTACTGAAAATAAATGTGTGCCAATAAAAAGAAGAGAAATAAACATTTGAGAATAAGAGTAGCACAATTCTGTCCTTTGGAGCAAATGATGCCCAAGTCGTGTTTTGTAGAAACTTTTTGAAAGTCTGTTTTTTGTTTTTCCCTTTGTTTTTACTGCAAAATGATTTTTAAATTTAAGTCAGTTTTATGCATGCTTTTTGTTTCTAAGTTTCCATAAAGATGGTGATGATGAGCAAGCAGAGTCATTTTTTTTCCACTTGCCTCTTTTGAGACAAGCTAGGTTAAGCAGATCTTTTTCCAGGAGAAAATTTGGAAGTCACATAAAGTGTACATACTTGACTGTAGATACTGCTATGATGAGAAAGGTTCCTGGGAAAGTTCATCCCCGGTCTACTGTTAAATTAGAGGTGAACATTTTGCGGTTCAGCCATCTGGGAAATAATGGATTTGAGGATTGTTATTCTCAAAATTTATGTTTTATTTCCCTTGGTCATTTTGTCTAGAATACACAGTTTGCACAAATACATATATTGGATATCTAGAGATGATATTACTTTCTATTACAGATGTAATGGAAAATATCTTAAAGAAAATATATAATATCTCTTTCAAATATAAAGCCTACTAACCCAAAGAGACTATCAACAACACAAAGGCATGAAATGAGCCATGTACAGCTAATGATTAAATAAATGCTGATACAAATCAGTGAATAAACAATTGAATTGTCTAATCAATTAATTTGTGTGTGTTTGAGAAGACACACACAGGCCCAGGTGATAATTCTAGTGGGAAGAATTTTCACAAAGATTCTATTTAGTCAAATCCTTTGTGATTGATAGAAATTAACCAGGATAAATACTCCCAAATTCCATACCATAGGGGGAAAAAGTAAGTGAGGTCCTTCTTAATTTCTAAGGATTTTAATGATGATTCTACAGGTATATTTAAGCAGGCTGTGAATAATATTCCTTGAAATTATACTAAGACAATATTCATCTGTAAGTAATCATTATTCTACAGTTCCCTGAGCTTCTCAAATTTAAAGAATGAGCCTTAGCAATAACTGTCAAGATTCTAGTTAAAGAGTATACTTGTTTAGGAACTGAAAGTAATAGATTCCTCTCTTGGTTCCATAGCCTAAGAAAAAAATCAGACACAATATCAACAGCCTATACTGTTTGCTAGTACTTTTTGAATTCCTTAATTATCAACCCCAAAGGAGATCATACTTCCTTTTGAGAAACTGACATTTTTATACACTTTACATACCAATATCAGTTCCCTTCTCCTCCCTGCCCCATCTCTTGAAGTTTCTCCCCCTACCCCCCCCTCCTCTTCTCTATTGAGAAAGGGATCACCCCTGGGTAGTCTCCCTACCTCTACACACCAGTCACTGCAGGATCAGGGACATTCTCTCTCACTCAGGCTAGACAAGGCATCTCAGTAAAAAGAAGAAGATAAACAGGCAAGAAAAAAATTCATAGACATTTTCCCACTCTACTCCAATTGCTGGGGTACCTGCATGAAGACCAAGTTGCATGTCTGCTAAATATCGGGGGTGGCTAGGTCTAGACTATCTATGCTTTTTGGTTGGTGGTTCAATCTCTGAGATCCCACAAGGGTCCAGGTTAGTTGACTCTGTTGGTCTTCCTATGGAGTCCCTATTCTCTTTAGGTTCTTCAATCCTTCCCCTGACTCTTCTTCAAGGCTCCCTGAGCTCTATCTTTTTGGCTGTGTTTCTCTGCATCTGTTTCAGTCAGCTGCTCAGTAGAGTCTCTCAGAGGACAGTTATAGTACACTCCTGTCTGCAAGTATAACAGAGTATCATTAATAGTGTCAGGGATTGGTGCTTGCCCATGGGATGGGTCTAAATTGGGGACAGACATTGGTTGGCTTTTCTAGCTTTCTTTGCTCTTTGTTCCTGTACAACTTGTAGACAGGATATGTTTTAGGTCAAAGGTTTTGTGAATATGTTGCTGTCTTTATATTTCTACTGGGAGTCCTTCCTACCTACAGAAAGTGGCTACTTCAGTATCCATATCCCTCACTGGCATGGGTATTAGATAGAGTCACCCCACAAACCACTCTGAAGCCTCCCTCGATTCCAGGTCTCTGGGACATCCTAAAGATGTCCATCTCCCCAGACCACTGCCTATAATTTTTATTCTCTCTTGCCTGATCAGCCCTGTCCTGCTCCATTCCACATCACCTCTCTCACCAGTCCCCTCCCTCCCTCCCTCCATCCCCTGTATCAATTATATTTCATATTCCAAAAAACATTCAACCAACATGCCTTGAGCCCTCCTTGTTATTTGGATTTCTTTTGTCTGTGGATTTTAGCATGGATGTCTTGTACTTTATAGCTAATACCCACTTATAAGTCAAAACATACCATGTTTGACCTTTTGGAACTGTGTTACCTCATTTGGGATGATATATTCTAGTTCCATTCATTGGCCTGCAAAATTCATGGTGTCCTTGTTTTTAATAATTGAGTAGCATTGCATTGTAAAGGAACCATGTTTTCTTTAACCATTCTTCAGCTTAGTGACAACTAGGCTGTTTCCAGTTTTTGGCTACTATGAACAATAGTGCAATGAATATAGGTGAACAAGTTTCATTGCGGGATGGGGAGAATCTTTTGGGTAATGCCTAGGAGTGGTTTATCTCAGTTTTGAGGTAGAACTATTCCCAATTATCTGAGAAACTGCAGAAGACCTGTAGTCTGCATGTAGCCACTGTGACCCTGGCCCCAACTTATTTCTGAATGGTAATAAAGATGTCAACAGCCAAAAGTTAGACAAAAGGGATATTGGTGGGAATTTGGCTTTCCTGGGCTTGGGGTCAGAGAGAAAAGAACATGCAAGAGTGGGAAGAAGCTACCATGAGTTAAGGTCAAGAGAGTATGGCCCTTAGGGCTGATTGATTGGAGTTAAGAGCAGCCAAGATGGAACATACAAAGTAGTAAGTACTAACTTGGAGTTCTTGAAAAAATAATGTGAGAGTAGGATCATGAAAGTAGATTTGAACAACATGGAGAAGAGGCAACTGCCCAGCTATGCTCTTTAAGGCATATTACAAATATAAAGGTTGTGAGTACGCTTTTTATCCAGAAACTCAAGAACCAAAATGGGCAGAAATACTCTACCAGGTTTTAAAATATTTCTACAACAGCTCTCCATTTTCCACTGCATGACTTTGGCTTCTTTGTCAAAGTTCAGGTGTCTATAGGTGTGTGGGTTTATATCTGGGCCTTCAGTTGATTTCATCGGTCATCATGTCCATTTCTATACCATTTAGTTTTTATTACTATTGCTTTATAGTTCAGCTTGAATTCATGGATGGTGATACATTCAGATATTCTTTTATTATACAGAATTTTAGCTATCCTGTTTTTTCTTTTATTTTTACTTTTTTGGTTGTTGTGGTGATTATATATATACATATATATATATATATATATATATATGTATATATAT
>NW_021604791.1:3738405-3756665 GCF_004785775.1 Grammomys surdaster | reverse complement strand
TATTTACATTTCATATGTTGTCCCCTTACCCCATCCCCCACCCACCCAGGAACCCCCTATCCCTTCACCCCTCCTCCTTCTTCTCTGTGGATGTAACCTCTATCTACCCCCCCACTCCCACCTCCCCACCCTCAAAATTATGGCTCAGCCGTTAAAGGCTAGGCTCACAACCAAAAATATAAGAGAGAGAATTCTTAAGTAGTCTCCAAATAAGAATAATCTCTAACTGTGTTATTAGTAATTAACTTTAGCCATATATGAATATGGTTGTTATCCTTTAATAAAAGCTTCACATTTTTCAACATATTGGGAACATTACAAATATTTATAACTGATCAAAACTTAGAGAACTGCTGATTAGGGATATCACAGGACAACATATATATATATATATATATATATATATATATACATATATATATATATAATGCAACCTCTACACCTAAGGCTCAGGGAACACTGGTGAAGAAGGGTACAACATTCTAAGAGTCAAAAGACCACTATGTACATACCAAGAAATTATTCTGATGAAATTTCAAAAGTATCATTGTCTAACCAAGACATGAATTATCCATAAATTTACATAACATCCTGGATAAGGAAAATCTCACAAAGGCAATTTATAACTAGAGAGATAAAGAAATCATGTATGTAATTATATATGAATAAAACAATATCTAAACATAATTGTATATAATATATAAACAAATTCTACATAATTTATTAACAAATATATAATATTATATATATATATAATAGATAGATAGATAGATAGATAGATAGATAGATAGATAGATAGATAGACTGATACAGAGAGAGACTAATACAGAGAGACAGAGAAACAGAGAGCAGCCTGTAATGGGTTGTTCAATACCAAGTTGTCAGCTCTAAAAACATGCATATAGGCAACTCTATGTGGTTCCAGCATGATTCATATATTTTTGTTTATATACATGCAGCACTAATAACTTAAAAAACTGAGACCATTAATTTGAGAAGAGTATACACAATGATATATTTTTTCCTTTTTTTTCTTTTCAACTTGCTAGCAGGTTGAATTGAGTGCGTACCTGACATGACATCTCCCTAGAAGCCCTTGAGGGACCTTTTTCTTCTTTCAAGGAGAGTTGTTTCCAGAAAACATGTACATTGTCCCAGGATACTATCGCTGATCTTTCTGCATAGTTCTTTCTGCCTTTGACCATTCCAGCCCCCTAGAGTTCATGGGCATCAACCACTTGAATGTGATTTAAAGAACCTCTCATGGCTGTCTCAACAGAGTAGCGTATTATTATACATTGACCACTGTTGACCTCACTTTTCTTTGAATATACTCATCATAAAATGTATACTCAAAACATGCCTTATTTTCTAGCTGTTTCTATTACAGAGCTTGTGGAGAAATTTCTACTCCTAAGTATTCTCAGAACATGAATGTGGCGTACCTGTCAAATGCTTATGATGATATATCTGGGAACTTTATTAAATGGCTTCTAGAGCTGTTGTATAACTAGAAATTTGGTTAATTTAATAACTTAAACATACATACATATACACACACATACACACACACACACAAAAAAAAAAAACGAGGAAAATTGACACACATAATTGGATGTTTTTGTAAACTAAGTGGAAAACAATACCAAACTCTTTCACTTCTTCTGGAAAGCCAGTGAGCGATGCTACAGCGTACCATTAACATCAAAATTTAATAGCACATGTGAACGAGGAACAATAGAAAGCCTCTACTGAAAATTGCAAGTCACGTTCCATCTCCCTCTTTAAACAAACTCCTAGGACCATCTTCAGTAGGCTTCAGTGGAAAGTTAAGATGAAGTGACTTTATGATTTACCTTCTGTGAATTTTCATTTCTCCCCATGAAAAAACAGAATACAATATGAAGCTTTAGTAGAATACTTCAAGTACACACCAAGGGGTTATACAATTTCACTCTTATGATTTCAATTTCTAAGGTCTGAGGATTTCTCAGATATAGTGGTGTTAAGCCAGATATTTTTTCAGTGTGTAACAGCCCAATATATTCCTTATAAGAAAGTTTGAAAGCTGCATTAACTCTTTCAGTAGAGTAATTTTTCCAATGGAACCCTGGTGGCCTGGAAGAAAATACATTATGGCACAGTATAGCACATTGTGTTCCATTTGAACATACTAGGCCAGTGGCTATTTTAACTCCTTCAAAAATCATTTATGTAAAGTTGTTCCAGAAATGTTCCTTTTTATTGAAGTTCTGTAAAAGTTTTAAGAACCACACACTTACTATGCAGCATAGATTTTGGTCCAAAGTAGACTTGGTACTCTTTTCACATTTTTATTACCAATTAGGATGATTAGAAAATGTAACATATTTTAGAGAAAAATCCAGATTAAGTTAAATAAAACAATCTCTAGGACAAGGGTTTTAATACATGTGTCAAAATTTAGCAACATAATATACAATACAGTTTCAATATGTATTTTCATTCTTCTTTGGCAATACCCAGAGTCATGGCAGATTATTGTATGACAGAGCACAAATATTGCATTTAAATTATGGAGAATTATTTTTGTTAGGGACATAGTAAAGGTTGAAAGAGGAAGATAAGAAAGTCAAAGAGGATGAGGAAGAGGAAGTATAAGTTAATTCAAAGTCAAGGGCAGTGTGTGTTCCCATGATACACAGTAATAAAGCCTGATACACTGTCTGATGAGTGTTTAAGCAAGAATAGGTTCATGGATTACATATTGTGCTTTCTTGGTTTTGTTTAAGTTGATCAATTTTTAGATTAAGTATATTTTATATCAATACTTTCAGTGTAGGAGCCCTGCTGTTCAAATGTACTGTTGTTTGCCTGTAATCCTATCATACTCAATCTGTGCACACTTCCTCTACCAGACTTTATCCTTCCTGAGAAATTGACAGCTTTGTCAAGACTGCCTGAATTCTGATACTCAACTTTGACCAACACCTCCCCCATACTCTGGTGCTATTTTTGCATTAACTCTACCATTTTCCGTTAACTCTATCATTGGCTCTATAATAACTTTTCTGGATGGAAAAGGAAAACAAAGAAAAGGTAGGGGAGGGGAGGTGGGAGGGGGAGGGGAGGGGAGGGAGGAGGGGAGGGGAGGTGGGGGGGGAGGGGAGGGGAGAGGAGAGAAATCTCTTTTTGTCTTTGTCTTCAGTTTTGTAAATAAGAATTTGTAAATAAATTTCAGATATGACTTCATAGTATTTACTCATGTGATACTGCCAAAACTGTACGACGTGTCAAAGAAATGAGAAGCATGGTGAAATAATTAGTGATGAGGAGAATCAATTAATTATTCCGAACATTTAAAATAGCATCTATTTGAAGGGCAGTTGGATCAAACGTTACTTTCTTTAAAGAACTAAGTTTGCACTTGCAGAAAGAATGCAGGATCATTAAGTGTCATTCTGTACTGGAAACAAAACGTCGTAAGGAAATTGGAGGAAGGCTTTCTTTTCTACTCATGTGCAGATAGTTGCTGCAGCTGCTCCACCATTAGCATGAATCACCAAGAGAAATTCCCATTAGCCTGAAAATAACAGCACCTTCTCATTCAGTGTGTACACATGCACCTATGGGTTTTTTTTTGTAGTTTTGTAGAGATATCTGATGAGCTTGCTCATATGATAGCTCTAAGAAGACCAGTTATGAGATCATAATTTGCTCCATGCATGTTATTTCAACGTGTGTGCATATCGTCTTCTCCTTATCAATGTTTTTTGCTTCCTACTCGATTTTTCTTATTATATAAACAAACTCTATTACATTACTTTTAGAAATACACTCTTGGATTTTATCTTTGTTAAAACCAAAGCAGTAAAATGTAGTGCCTTGATATACCAGTGGTCAAGGGCTTCTGAAACTTTGAATACTTATTTTCCCTTAATGCAAATGAATACGCCTTCTCTATGTACTTGCATTCTCTTTGCAGAACTAATTCTTGTGATGAGTTCTTGCCTCTGTACTGGTTATTTTCCACATGTTATGTTTTTTGTGGTTTTACTTTTAGTAGGACAAGGGATTGCACTTTAGTTACTTATTGAGTACTAAGATGCCTATTCTGTCCTTGAACTTGAGATGTTCTCTTGCCCTTCTGTGTACCTTGCATTATAGGGGTGAAGCCCTACTTCTGTTTCCAAATTTGGTATTATTATTCAGCTAGATTTGAAAAAACAAACTTTATGAGACCCCTGGCATATAGAGGCTGAAGCCAGGCCATCCAGGAACTTAGCTGACTACAAAAGGGCAGAGCCAAGAATGCAGGTCATTTGGTTCATAGGCTTTGGGCTCTGGGTTCTAGGAACTCGTTGACCATAAAGAAAATACCAGTCATCTGGACTGCTCCAAGGACTGGCTGGCCACATGATAGATGATTAAACAAGATTAAATTCTTTAAAACAATAAGTACACAGGGTATGTTTACCACATGTTCGAATGGCCTGGGGACCTTCCACTGTTTTTATGATACTGTCTGCTGATGTTCTTATGATTCCCCCTCGCCATCTGGATTGTACCTTCCTAGTTTGTGGTTTTCTCCTTTAAATGCCCGTTTCTCCCAAGCCTCGGGTTCAACACTCCTCCTGGGAGTCTCAGCCTCAGTCGACTGATACTCCGAAATCCTGAAATAAAACCTTTTGCAGTTTGCAGCAAGTTCAGTCTTTTGCGTGATTCTGGGTAGCCGTGAATTCCCGTGACTTGAGCAAGGGTCTCCCAGGAGCTTTCAGATTCACATCTACATTTTTCCGTAATTTGATTTTTTACCTTCTTCCCCTGGTTTAATGTCTGAATATCTATAACTTCATATGACATATATGTAGTTATATATTTAAATCTCACAGGTTTTATTATTGTAACCAGCTTATTTATAAAATCTCAGAACTTTAAGACATTTCTGAAATATGCCTAATTCGTAATCTTCTGCTTCCAAAATCTCTCCAAATTATACTACGGAGTTTGAAAAAAAGGTGTTCCTGTCTGGCTATGTCCACTACTTTAAAATGGTTTTGACACTATAACAACTGTAGAAGTGTAAATTATGTTATTTCTATCATGAAAATTTTCAGACTAGCTAAAAATGTCTCCAAAATGCTGCCATATGAATATCATGCTGCTGACTATATTCAAACTTCCAGTTCTAGCATTTCTTCTCCCCAGTGGTGCATCTGCATGTCAGTTAAAAAAATAATATTTATTTTAATGGGTAAAATTCCTCATTTTCCTGAATATTGAATCAATTACAACCTGGAACACATTTCTACTTATTAAAATTAAGTGAAAATTTGTTTATTATTTTTGTATGATTGGGTAACAGTATTTATTATCTACCCTTAGTGAAAGTTTCCAGTGTCCTTTGGTTTATAATCGTGAATATGTCATTAAATCTATAGTATATTGAAAATAAATTGAGCAAAAACAATGTATGTGATTCCCTTAATATGATTCATCTCATTACATAGGGATGTTGTTTGGTATTTGTTTTTTATCTTCATGATTATATAGTTAATTAGGAGCTGTACCTTTTGGTGCATTCCAGAGTGGATGATACTTTATATAATTAACCTTTATAACTATTAGACTTTTACTTTCACTGTGAAAAATGCAAAGGCAATGGCACTTTAGAAGGTACGACTTGTAGACAATTCATGCAATCTGTGCTGAGTATATCACATATCCTAAACAAAACAACCTCAAACTGAACAACAAATGAAATACTTGTATAAATATTTAATCAATCAGAATATTGCAAGCAAAGTGGTTATTATGATTATTATTAATTTCTTCTATTTTTCTGTTTCAAAAAGTATTATAAGTCCGTTTATATTGCTTATCTGACCTTGAATTTACTTTAGTAGTGGGTATACATCAAGAAACTTTCCCATTTATTTTAAATTTCCTGATTTGGTAGAATCAGGCTCTTAAATATGACCTTATGATTCTGTGGGTTTCCTTGATGTCTGTTTTTATTTGCTACATTTCCTCTCTAATTTCGTTAATTTGAATCTTCCCTCTTTATACCTTTTAGTTAATTTCACTAAGGGTACTTTAATCTTATTGATTTTCTGAAAGAACCAACTTGGTTTCATTGATTCTTTATACTCTTTTGTTGGTGTTTCTGCTGTTTCTATTCTATAGGTTTCAGCACTCATTTGTATCACTTCCTGTTTTCTGCCTCCGTTGAGTGTAGTTTTTGGTTTTGCTGTTATTATTATAGTTGTTGCTATAGAGCACTCAGGTGTGCTGTTTCTAACATGAGAAGTGTTTTTTATTAATTATAAACTTACCCCTTAGAATCATCTTCATCATTTCCAATAAGATTGAGCATGCTATGGGTGTTCCTTTGTGATTGGGTTACCTAAAACAGGATGATATTTTCTAGCTCCATCAATATACCTGATAATTTCATGAATTCATTGTTTTTATAGCTGAGTAATAATCCATTGTGTAAATGTACCACATTTTCTGTATCCATTCCTTTGTTGAAGGGTGTCTGGGTCTTTACAGCTTCTAGATGTTATAAAGAAGGTTGCTATGAGCATAGTGTAGTATAGTGCTTCCTGCCCTCCCTGTTTCTAACTGGAACCTGACCCTACCATGATCCTGGTTGTATCAGAACCCCTCGGATTCTAGCTGTCTCTGTGATCCTGTGTTTCTGGGATCTTATGATTCTGGGATCCTGTGTGTGTCAGAGCTCCTGGGAGTCAAGCTGCCTCTGGGATCCTGCAATCCTACTGTGACCAAGCTCCTGAGACCCTATGATCCTGGATGTGGTAGGGTGCCTGAGAGTCGAGCTTCTTCTGGATGTCTTGGGACTGCATGTGTTGCTAGTGCCCAAGGTCTGCTCAGGGCACTGGCTCAGACTGAAAGTAAACAATGCTTGAAGTTCTTTCTTGAACTGCTTGTATTCTGTTGAGGTTCTAGTTTAAGTTCCTAAATTTTTCATGTTTAATTGTTCCTCATTTTAGGTTGATTTGTGTTTTTTTTGATTCTCTTTCTATTGTCATGTCTTAAACAATTTTCTTCATTTGATTCCCCTATTAATTTGTGATTTAAGAGATTTCACTAATAGATTTATTCATATATTCTTATAGTCCTTTATTATATATATATATATATATATATATATATATATATATATATATGATAGTTACTATAGTGAATGATACATTATAACTATTTGGAAGTCCTTGGTTTGTGCTTGCTTCAACTATATTGCATTCCTCATGACCTATTATAGGAGGGTGACTGGTCTCTAGGGAAGACTTAAATGTTCTAGCTCTTATTGATCGTGTGACTACACTGGAGCCTATGTATCTATATTTGTGATGATTATAATTTTAGGTATTGATACCTCATCTTTCTTTGTTGGGTATGTTTTCAGTTCCTTTCAGTTTCTGTTGCCCACTCTGAATCTTGAGATCATGTGATATGAACATGAATTGCCTGCCAGGCATTGCTTCTGAGATTTTAGCAGGTATGATTACTGAGGATTTTGTGTAGAACTTGTTTTTATGTACTGGGAGCTGACATGCAGTAATGGGGAAGGTGTAGAAGAGTCCCAGTGTTAGGACAGTCCACAGAATGAAAAAACACTGAGTTTGGCATAAGCATCAAATACTCTGGCCAGGCTTGCCAGCAGGTTTGCAAGAAGAGATTGTCTTGAGCAGATGAAAACAAGATAGAATGAGAAAGGAAGGCTGTTGGAGAAAGTCTGCTTTGAACCTTGGCTCAGGGCACAGAAGAAGGTAAGGTCAGAGAAGAGAGTCTGCCAAAAACTGGGCATAGGACTGGAGAATAGGATTTGAAGAGTGAGAAGGAGATTGAAAAAAAAATGTTTACCTGAGTCTCTTGCATGCAGGTTTCCCATTAACAATTTGATTTTACTTACTGGCTAAAATTTCTGAGTTTCTAACCAGACAGTATAAATATGATAACTATCAGAAAGCTAAATTTAGTAAACACTTTGGACACATATATTTCATACTTTAACCTCTATATAAACTTTTATATAGAATAGCATAAGAAAATACTGGTTCAGGAGCCCAATTAGATGATTCAGTGTATTAAGTCACTTAACCTAGATTCATGTAGTTGGAGAAAAACAAAACAATAAACGTAGAACACTGTAAGCTGTCCTCAGACCTCCACATTGGTACCATGGCATGTGGCCACACATTTACATTTGCACGTGTACACTGTGGTGGTTTGAATATATTTTGCCCAAGCAGTGACACTATTAGAAGGTGTGGCCTTGTTGGAGTAACTGTAACCTTGTTGGAGAAAGTGTGTCACTGTCTGCATGGGCTTTAAGCCCCTCATTCTAGCTACCTGAAAGTCAGTCTTCTCCTGTCTGCTTTTGGATGAAGATGTAAAACTCTCAGCTCCTCCTGCACCATGTCTACCTGAATGTTCCCGTGTCCCAGCCCTGATAATGATGGACTGAACATCTGATCCTGTAAGCTCACCTCAATTAAATATTGTCCTTATAAGTGTTGCCTTGATCATGGTGTCTGTTCACAGCAGTAAAACTCTACCTAACTCACACAAAACTAAAGAAATAGTTTTAATGAAGAAAAACAAATATTAGCATAGTATTGATAAGCAACAATTACAACACATACTAAATGTAATAGAACTAGTGATAAAATTCATGATTAAATTGGGAAAAATCATGGCATTCATTTTTAGTAAATGAATAGTACACACAAAAGAAAGTCTTCAGAGAAAAATTTTATGGTAGAAGTTTAATTTCATTTTAGATACATTATACAACTTAAACATTTCCCAATATCTAGTACATAATAAATTTAGTTTTAACATTTTCTATTAGTTTGAAAGGTTATACAAAAGCACATCTAATTTCCCTTAAAGTGATGGTATTACTCTGTCTAATGTTAGTTTCATGTATGTTTTCAGGGTTGATAATTTGGTATTAGATTACCAATTAGTTTGCTTTGCTCTGGAGGTTATATCTCTCACTGTCAGCTTTCTTAGTTGTCTTTGGTTGTTTCTTTGAAATTGAGACCTTATATATTTATATATTTTGGAGTGTGATTGCATTTGTGTGTTTGTGTGTATATGTAACAATTACTAAAAAATGAGGTCATGAGTTTGAAGAAGATCATGGAAGAACATATAGAAGAGACAGGAAGGTGATACTATTTAAATATATGAGGGTCTGAGAATATGAATAATTTTTAAAAATTTCAAAGGAATCAAATTTATTTTTATCATAATTAATTATCACATTTATTATAAAGTAAAATCCAGGTCCAAGAATTGCTGCACTCAAGACAATAGGCTTTGAAGAAAGAGCTAAGCATATGACCTGCACTACATGTTCTAGAAACAGCTACAAAAACTGATTGTCTAGTACCTAATGGTCAGCTCTAAGGATATCCATACAACTAACATTATATGGATTTAGTGGGTTATATTTGGAATGTGTATGCATATACAAATACTTGAAGGCATTTTTAAATTATTTCATTTCTTCTGTCATCTTCTCCTTGCCTGATTCACTTCCATACAGTTGTGCCAAGAAAAGATATCATTTCTCCACAGATACACTGACCTCTAGCTGAGTCTGTTGCTAAGGTGTTTAATATGAGACTGTTGGCATCATGGACGGTCTTCCATAATAGAATATATAATGGACTCCAAAGAGAAATCAGCAGCTAGACATGTTCCAGGAGTTCATCTTGTCAATATATGCTGGAAAGGAAATACTCAGAAAATTTAGACTAGTAGAAAGTACATGACACAGGCAACTGTATCAGCTTGTAAAAGATATAAGAGGTGCTCTCTATAAGTAAACTTAGTAAAGTTTTCTAGTCTGCTCCCTAAGATGAGAATTTATTGTGGAAATTAATAGTAGGTGTGGGGAAATCATTAAAATTAATTAAAGAGAAAACGTGAAAGTCCAAGGGTCTGCTCAATTGATGAATATAGTTCCCCTTTATGGGGTGTGGCAAGAGAGGCATGGGTATCATGTATAGATATAGCATAACATTAGAGCTGTAGTGACAACTAGTAAAAAGAATAGTCCATGAATTTGAAGGATTATGAGAAAGAATAGATAGGAGAGTTTGGTAAGGGCTAAGAGAAAGAAGAAATGTAATTAAATTATAATCACAAAAAAAAGAAAACATTCTCTGGAATATAGAAACTTTCAGACATAGTTCATCCTCCCTTTTAAAAACATACTACTTTGAGCTAATGCAGAAGAAAAAATAATTTAGATATGTTCCAAGAAAATATTAACACTTTGTTATATATCCATTGCTGGTGATTCATCTACTCCAGTTAATGACTGGGAGACTTTGATGTTTATGAAGAAGATTTGCAAAACAGCATTTCTAATTTTTCAAGCTGACTGTTTAAACCTTGGAATAAATATTGGTCATAATAGTATAGAAATGTGTAAAAATGTTGAAAAGTGTTTAAAAATCTTAACATATAAATAAGCTATAATAAATATAGTTTGGAAGGCAAAGGAAGCCACAAGCTTTTTTTAAAATTTTGCATAAATAATTAATGATAATTTATTTGTTACATTAATGTTAAATTCCGAAGGTACATACAGATGACACTGAGAGGCTCGGTGATGACATCTACATGTTGTGTTGGTTGATCTGAGGTAGTTTTATAAACTGGATTGTCATGAAATGAGATGAGATGTGCATGAACAACAGAGGCCAGGTTGTAGAACTCAGTCATTAGCATGAAGTATTATGACAAACAAAATATATGTGTAGATCCAGGAGGAGTTACCTCTTATGAAGATATAACGATAGCTAAGAACACACGACAATCTTCAGAGGTACCGAGTATAGATGCTTTTAATTTATGTAATCAATAAGTACCAAGAACCTGTATCAAAATGTTAATTACCTATGTTCTAATAACTACATTAGAAGTTATTCATATATCAAATAATTATGCTATGAACTTGAAATACAAGAAAAAACTATCAGAGTTAATGTTGAAGATTTAAACAAAGGACGTCACTAATAGAATGGCAGAGAGCTGAAGACTCCTGATAAGACTCACTACCTCTTGCCCTACTGTTACATCTAATGTATTTCTCTGGCATAGTATGGTTTTGACTAAAGAACTAATTGACTTTCACTGAGCAAAATCTCTGCAACACTACGAGATATGCATTGAGATGACTATATCTTTGTCTTTCCAAAAAGAATTCTATAGACATTTTTCCAGTTTTGGGAGAAAAAAATAAAGTAATATTTGAAAAAATATTTAAAATTATATTATATATATAATTACATACAATTATATTTAATTATATTACCTTTTTGCTTAGCAGCATCCTGATAACCTGATAGACTTACCTGATATATAAAAAACAGGTATGTGATATTTATTTAAGTAACAAGACAATGTCTAGGTCACAGAGAGTTCAATGGGTCTCAAGAAATAGCTTCTTTTTAACTTCCTCAATCATGAATGTTTAGCAATAATTGGTTTACTTTATCGATAGTAGGAACTTAAATTGGTTCCAAAGCCCATAGAAAAAGAGTTGTTATAGAGGAAATGGCCCCGTACAAGGCTCTTATAAATACTGCACAATTGCTTAAGATAGTCAATTAAAACAATATCAAAAGTTAGAGGGGATGATAGATTGTGTTTATGTCAGGCTTTGAAAGTCTGGTGCTTATGGCCATTGTTAACAATTATTCACAAATGTCACCTATAAACTGAGGGAATTCAGGCATATTATATGAGCTACATGAAGTATAAACAAGCAGAAATTATGAATGTTACATTATGACAATGGTACCTTCTTTGAGACACTTTAATCCTGTCTTTGACGTGTGGTATGTTGAAATAGATATGGCCAACTGGAAGCAAAAAAAAAAAAATTAAAGAAATTAAAAAGTATTCACTATGACTCACAATGGATAATAGCATGAGTTTCAAGTCTTAGTGTTGGAAAAAACACAACACTCAAGAAAACATATCTTATACTGAAAAAAAAGCACTATATTATTGATCTGTTAATTACACCTGAGGGCAAGAATTGACAATTATGTTTTCAGTGTTGCTGATACATAAGTGTGTTGGAGAAATTGTCATAAACATTTTGAGGATGTTGATCAAGTATTACATTACTGAACTGGCAAAAGCTTGGTTAGGACCCCTTTACAGCCATTTGTGAGCTTCCAAATGAGTAATGCGAATGAAACTTACCTTCTCTACAAGAGCATCAAGTACTCTTAAATATTGAGATAGCTTTCTAAATTGCAATTTCTCACCTTTAAAAATGACAAGATAGTTAAATGTTAAATTGGCTTCTAGAGGATACCCAACTTATACCAAAATTGCTACTTTATTTCCTGGACAGGTTGCAAGTCTTTCCATTGTTAATAGTAATCAGAATAAGCGCTTACAACAGCTCCAGGGGGAAGATGGTAAGACTTCCAGGTTGTACTGCTTTGTGGGCCTTATTATTTGAATATATTTGAGAATTTCATACATATATATGATGGATTTTGATCAAATTCATTCCCATTTTTCTCATCCAACATGTCTCATACCATTCCTCTAATCTTCCCTCCAGACTTCATGTGTGTTGCTTTCAAGCCTCTGAGTTCACTTTGCTTTCACTTCATATATAGCTGTAGAACCGTTCGCTGGAAAATGGGCAGTCTATCAGAGTGGTATACCTGATAGCAACTGAGAGGCTTCTTCCCCCAGAACCCCTCAATTGCTCTTCTACTTTACAAGTGATTGGATTTTAAAAACTTTTCTTCCATCTATACTAGGATATTTGCAACACAAATCTTTCCCTTTCTCTCTTTAGGAGTCAGCAAATTAATATGAAAAAGGAAAGAAAGAAATATATACATTATAGTTTTTTAAGCATTTAATTTTCTACTACCTTTTGAGCTTTGAACAGCTAATATAATTTATTTTTATAATCATGAGCTATGCAAATCCATATGCTATTATTAACTCAAATTCCCAACTCCTATTTAAAAACTGGAACAAAATTTCCCCAGAAGGTATTTTTAGACAATTAAAGCATTTAAGAGGCAAATTTTAATATAGACAAAATAATAAAATATCTAAATATGTGGATAATACCATAAAATATTCTGATACATTCTTCTTGGTTGGTTAGAATGCTTATGATTTATATCTTTCTCCTATTGTAACTGTAAAATGTTCTCTTTTCTGTCATATTTTTGCCTACTATTTCACAATTATAGTAACTTAACGTCTGTATTTATTTTTTAAGAACAAATAACAAATTGTGACAGAATCCTAACATAGAATCATTTCCTTTGTAAATGTTGGAATTAATCATTATTTTTCTTGAAAAACATGTTAGCAAGGTATTTTATTATGTTTTCAATTAAGCAGGACAATTAGAAAATTAGCATTAAGTTATGTAGTTTCTATGTTTAATATCAAATATTTTCTGAGGTTAATTTTACAATGTAAATTATGAAATGCCTGCCAAGAACAGAGAGTACTAAGATCCTTGGATTCAATGACCAGCAGTGAATATTTGTCTGTTTCTTCTGAACATATTACTTTCTGTATCTCTACACAAATATCTCTGAACTTGTATTCTTTACAAGTGTTTAAATATATGTTGTACTGTCACTTAGCTTTTGTAGTGCTCGATTATGAGTGTTCTTCAGATTTTTACATATTATTCAATATAATTAAAATCACCTAAAGTTCAGTGATATATCAACCTTTTTTCATAATTAAATTTATTTACCTTCTGATATAGACAAACAACTTTCTTTGATAAGAAAAGGCAATATGACAACTTCATAGCACACCTATTCTACTACAACAAGCCCTGGATATCTTAACACAATCAACGTATAAGAAAATGACCTTAAACCCTATCTTAGAGAGACGATAGAGGCCTTGATAAAGGAAATAAATGAATCCCTTAAAGAAATACAGGAAAATACAATTAAACAGATGAAGGGAATTAAAAGTTTTCAAAACATGATAGTAAAAGTATAATCAATAAAGAAATAGCAAGTGGTTTATACCTAAATGTGGTCCCAGTATACTACAGGGACAAATGTTCAACTATATTAATAGCAGCTTTATTTGTAATACCACGCAACTGGAAACAATCTAGATGCCCCCAAACTGAAGAATGGATAAAGAAAATGTGGTACATCTAAACAATAGAATGCTATTTGGCTATTCAAAACAAAGCCATCATGAAATTTGCAGGAGAATTGATGAAACTTGAGAATATTATCCTGAGTGAGATAACCCAAATCAAGAAAGATACACATGGTATATAGTCACTTAGAAGTGGACATTAGCCATAAATGGCAGGATAGCCATGGTTCAATACTAAGACACAAAGAAACTAGGAAAAAAAGTCCTCCCAATGGGAGGATGCTTGAATTTCACACAGAAGGGGAAACTAAATAGTCATCAGAGGTGCATGGAGAGAGGAAACTGGGTAAGAGAGGAGATGAGATGATTGGGGATAGTAACCAGGTCTGTAATGTGGAGCATAGGGAGAAAGGAAAGGATAGAGAGTAGTAGAACTCGGCAGGGGCAGGAGGTAGCATCTCTGATGACTAGCTGGGGGCTTGGGGTGGGAGAGAACGTGAGGAGGTTATATGGGTTATCCTCAATTAGATTTCTACCAAAGGAGTTCTAACAGAGACTCAAATGGTCACCTCTTCTAGCTAGGCAGGACTTCCAGAGGAGGGAGTGTGACAACAATCCACCCACAAACCCTCCAACCCAAACTTTGTCTTGCCTACAGGATGTTCAAGGACAAAGATGGAGCAGAAACTGAGAAAACAACCAACTAGTGACTGCCCCAAATTGAGACCCATCCCCTGTGAGAGAGCCAACCACTGACACTGTTAATGATAGCCTGCTGTGCTTGCAGACAGGAACCTTGCATGACTGTCTCCTGAGAGGCTTCATCCAGCAGCTGATGGAGCCAGATGCAGCGACCCACAGCCAAACATTAGGAAGAGCCTGGGGTGTCCTGTGCAAGAGTGGGAGATAGAAGTGAGCAAGTAGTAGGGATCAAGGACACCACAAGAAGACCAACAGAGTCAACTAACCTGATAACCAACATACATATTCTCCAGTAAGCAGTCAGGCAACCAATTATGTGCCCTGTGACATTCCACAGATTTAGAAACTACTACTCAAAAGCGACATGGCAGTATTATTAAGGAAAATAAAGGAGCATTCAAGTTTGTTTGATCTGTGTGTTTTTCTTTTCTATTTTTAAAAAAAAATTGGATATTTTATTTGTTTAGATTTCAGATGTTATCTCCTTTCCCAGTTTCCCCACTGCAAACCCCAATCCCATTCCCCTTTAACCTGCTTCTATGATGGTGCTTCCCCAACCACCTACCCACTCCCGCCTAGCATTTCTGTATACTGGAGCATCAAGCCTTTACAGGACCAAGGGCCTCTCCTCCTATTGATGCCAGATAAGGCCCCTTCAGCTCCTTTAGTCCTTCACCTAACTAATCCACTGGGGTCCCTGTGTTCAGTCTGATGGTTGGCTGTGAGTGTCTGCATCTGTGTTGGTCAGGATCTGGCAAAGCTTCTCAGGAGACAGCTGTATCAGGCTCCTGTCAGCAACACTATGTTCATAGCAGCCATATTTTAATAGTCAGAAGTTGGAAACAACCCAGATGTCCTTCAGCAGAGGAATGGATACAGAAAATATGGTTCATTTACACAATGGAGTACTACTCAGCTATTAAAAACAATGACTTCACAAAATTCCCAGGCAATTGGATAGCTCTAGAAAATATCATCCTGAGTGAGGTAACTCAGTCATAAAGGAATACACATGGTATGCACTCACTGCTAAGTGGATATTACACAAAGAGGATGGAATATCTACGATACATGGACCACATGAAGCTCAAGAGGAAGGAAGACCAAAGAGTGGATGCTTCAGTCCTACTTAGTAGGAACAACAATATAATCAAGGGAAATAGAGGGTGGGAGGGACTTGGGAAGAAGCAGGGGGAAGAGGGGCAGAATCAGGTATGGGATGAGATAGGGCAGATGTACAGAGCTTCAGAAAATTGAACAGAGGTATATAGCAATGGGGAATTGGGAACTGGAGGTAGCAACCAGAAAGTCCCAGATGCCAGAAAAGCCAGAGCCTCCCAGGACCCAATGGGGATGACATCAGTGGAAATGCTCTACAAAGGGGAGGGAGAACCTGTAAAGATCATATCTAGCAGCTAAACGTGCCCCCATCCCGCCGGGGGAGGGACGGGGCCATCCACCCACATCCAAAATTTTAACCCAGAATTGTTCCTGTCTAAAGGAAATACAGGGACAAAGAGTGGAGCAGAGACTGAAGGAAAAGCCATCTAGTGACTGCCTCACCTGGGAATCCATCCCACATGCAGACACCAAACACAGATATTATTGCTGATGCCAAGGTGTGCTTGCTGACAGGAGCCTGATCTGTGTGTTTTAAGACAAGAATATGAGCACACATCTTCGAGATAGAGAAGTCAATTTTTAAATACAAGGTAGTCTTTGAACCTCAAAGGTCCTGGAAAACATTTTATGCTACATTTGGTAGGGTCCCGATTGTGCTGTGGCAAAAGAATAATAATTTGCTATATTCAAGGACATTTTTTGATGAATATAAAATGTACCATATGTTAACTGAATTGATAATATTAGTTTCTGTGATATTCAACACAAACACTCTTTTTAAGCATATTCTTGGCTTCCAAAGTATATATACACTTTAGTAAATTGCCAATGTTGTGGTTGATTGGAGTGGGAGTTTTTTCCAACTGTAATGTTCATCAAAGAAAACTGACACAAACCAAATATATAAATATGAATGAATGATTACATATCTATAAATTGGTCTACTGCTGCCATTAAATACAAGAATGTAAAATTACTGAAACATTTCACTGTGTTTCATTAGGAATTCTGAGCTACTGAGTATATTTGCAATCTGAGGTAAATACACACACAAGTAAATATGTAGATATAGAGATGTATCGATATAGGGATATATAGACTGTACAATGAGTAATCAAAGTTTTCAGCTGGACTGGAAAGACACATGGATAAAAATATTTGGTTGTATCTATGAGTTGGCTCCAGAATTCACTGCCATCTGTGTCTATGAACTGAAGGGAAACATGAACCCAAGTTGGATAGAATTGCAATCTGAGGTGAACAATTAAAGTCAATAAGGGAAGGCTTTCATACCACTCAAGTTCCACCTTCCTGATCAGATACATATTTTGGAGCCACCTCAGCCTCCAGGCTTCAGACTGTTGTTCTGGTGCTTCTAGATACTTTGAATAAGTGGGTATTGCTTTCTCCTTCTATACAGCCTGATGAAAACCTGTGTGTGTGTGTGTGTGTGTGTGTGTGTGTGTGTGTGTGTGTGTGATAATTTGAATAGGAATGACCCCTATAGGGTCACGTATTTGAATGTTTGGACATTAGAGACCAATGTCACTTGACAAGGAACTGTGGCCTTTTTGGAGAAAGTGCGTCTCACAAGACATGTGCTTTGGATCTCCAGAAGCTCAAGTCATACTCAGCCTCTCTCTTTCCCCTTTTTCTTTTGATATAGAACTTTCAGGTACCACTTCAGCCTGTGTGTCACTATATACCCCACATGTGGATAACAGACTAAACTTCTAAATCAGGAAAAACTCCAGTTCAATGCTTTCTTTATAAGAGTTTCCATGGTTATAATGTTTCTTCACAGCAATACAACAATGATTGAGATGATGGGCCTATCTAGTAAACAAACAATTATGCATATAAACAAGTCATGTAAGTAATAAATTCTCTAAATCCACCATCACACCTGATTGATTCTATTCTAGATACGCTTAACCAAGCAGAGTTGTCATGTCATGTCATTAAAGGAATGGTCAAATTCTTATAAACTGTAAACTACTACATTTTAATTAAAATCTTAGAGATAATGAAGATATAGCTACATGTTACATTTAGAGAATATGATTTATATTAAATTAACTTTAATTCAAATGATGAATATTTGAGAAATTTGATACTAAGTAAGAAATTCCTTAATTTGGTTAATTTTTAAAAACAAATCTGGTTGTCTGTGTATTAGGAAGAGAGAGAGAGAGAGAGAGAGAGAGGTAGAGGTAGAGGTAGAGGTAGAGGTAGAGGTAGAGGTAGAGGTAGAGGTAGAGGTAGAGGTAGAGGTAGAGGTAGAG
>NW_021604791.1:3709140-3738395 GCF_004785775.1 Grammomys surdaster | reverse complement strand
AGATAGATAGATAGATAGATAGATAGATAGATAGATAGATAGATAGAAAATCATTTTTTGCAGTCCAGTCATTATCCCCCTCCAGGTCTGCCCTCAGACTGTTGCTCATCTCATTTCTCTTCCCTGTCTCCAAGAGAATGTTTGTACCCCACCTTTACCCCCACCCCCATCCTACCAGACCTCCCTACTCCTTTGGGCCTCAAGTCTCTCTTGAGGTTGCCTCTTCTGTCACTGAAACTGTCACTTATTCTATTTCCAGTGGGTTAGAGTCGACACTCCTCATGACTTATCCACAGCTATGCTTCTCCAATCTTCACGTTAATACTTAGAAAAATTATTGCTCGTTAGGATGGATATAATCAAAGAAGATGATGTAAGAAGATGACATTTTTCTCTCCTCAGAGAGAGTAACAATTTTTGTAAGTTGTCATTCTGAAGCCCAGCTCAGGCTAGAAGCACCTGAAGAATGTTGAGTATATTATCCAGCTCAGTATTTTGATATGCTAGAAATGTTGGTGAAGTACAAGTGTTACTTGGGAGTAATTTGATTAAAATAATCACATGAAATATTGCGTTGAGTTTGTTACGTCGACATATTTGTTCTTCACTTTGAGACTTTAACCTTCTTCCTACTTGTTTGACCATGCTATGGGGCTCCAAAACCACATATTCACTACTGGAAATAATTTGAGTATTTCTACAATTTCTGCAAATGAAATTTGAGCTTTAGAAATGTGAAATCATTTTGTACATTGTTTTATTTCTACAGTATAAAAAGGAGACTAAATTTAAATAATATTTGTTAAAGACTTTATACTCTTAAAATGTCACCAATAGTAACTTCTCTTTATACTTAATAGTAGCATATATTTGAACTATTGTTACTGTTTTACATCTTTACTGTATCTCATGCATCTTCATGTAAAATATAACTTGAAGTTGAAAGCAAGTAAATACTTATTTACACAGTCATGTTTTTAAAAATACTATTCTTTCCAAATCTACTTGAGAACCAGTTGTCATTAAAGTTATCCATAAAAGTTTAATTTCCTATTTGTTGTTGTTGTCATCCTTTTTCCACATAATTTTTCTATGGCCAACTCACATTCTATTAACTATACATCTCCTACAAAATCTCTTATTAGGGTAAACTATCTATTATGTTCATCATATTTTCTGACTATCTTAACCCTGGAACATTTCCACAGAAAATTACATAAGCTATCTCTGCTTTACAGCCACCTACAGACAAGCTGCTTGGGTTTGTTTGGAAGTGCAGTTACTCTACAGAAAACTTTGAAGATAATTAACATCTACTGCACTTGCTTTCCACTACTCATTAGGTTTGACTTATTTCATATGTTTAGGCATTAAATTCCCAGTAATCCTTTGTAGTTATCTTCATAGATGACATTCATATTTTTAAGATACATATACTTTAATATCTGTTATCATTACCTCAAATGATATCAAAATAGTAAATGTTTGTCGCTATACAATGTAAGAAAAAGTGAATATTGTAATTCCATTGTATGGGCTTATTAGGTTCATATACTATTGTTAATATAGATATTTAAAGGCCTTTTTAATTAAACAGATTTTTGCCTGTAATTAATAATGACTTTACTTGATTTTGCTGGACATTTGTACATTGCTTTATTTCTGCATTATGTGAATGAACCATAAACATAGATCCCTGTGGAATGAAAATGTCAGTAATAACATATCTTTATGCTGATATTAAAGGAAACTTTCACCGTTTTATTAATCAATACTCATTGTTAAATTCTCACCAAATAGTATGCTCTCATCACATACAACATGCCGATTCATGCTGTTGACATAAATTCTATTATTTTTATTATTTATTGTTCACATATCTAATGGGAGGAATTTTTCTTCTGGAAAGTTGTGCTTTCCAAACTCTTGGCACGCTTGAAAATACCATCAAATTAACACCTCAAGGAAGCAGTCTTCTCTCCTCCTTGAATCACCATAGCATATAAATACACCTCTTCCTTAAGACATGTGTTCTAAAGCAATTCCAAGTTTTCCTTCTGAACACATACTAATTATCCCCTGTAATCATTATCTCAAAAGAGTAGACTGAGGGATGGAGAATCTTAACTAAGCAGTTAAGAACACTGAGGATATTCCCAATGGACTTAAGTTCAGTTTTCAGCACCCACATGGAATATATTACAAACAATTTAACTCCAGGTCCAGGTATGTGACATCCTCTTCTGGACTCTGTACCCAGTCTCAGTCAAAAACATAAACATATACATGACATTAAAGTCGTAAAAATAACGTAACTCATTTGAGGTCCTCTCTCTTCTTTACATATGTTTTATTACTTGCTATTTAAGACTGAACCTAACCTTTATTTTGTCTCTGAAAATTAGAGTATGTGTGACTTTCTACTATTTCACAAGGTTAAGAAATTTCCAGTTTTCTTTAAGTGAATAAACATTAAATTAAAGGAACTATTTTCACCTATTTTTTACACTGACAGATGATAATTACATTAAATTTGCATTTGTGGGGAAGTGGATGTTGCTTAATAGGTTTTCCTTACTTGACAGATCACTCTATTGGCTTCTCAATATTTTCTTCTGGAGGTTTATGTTTGTTCATATTAATTTTCTAAATATTGCATTTTTTATAACATAATTGAAATATTGTGCTGTTGTCAAAGAAAAACCATAATGTATGAAGCTAAAACAACTCTCAGTAAAATTTTGATTACTCATTTTGTGTGTGTTTGTGTGTTTTGAGTGTGTGTGTATGTATGTGTGTGTGTGTTTGTGTATGTATAATAATGTACTTACATCATTTTAACCCCACCTCCCCCCATTTCCAACTCCTCCATGTTCATCCCATTCTCTCTTAATTTATTGACTTCTTTTATTATTATTTTATATACACATATGCATGTATATCTGTAAGGATACATGACTGTGAATAAATTTCTGAGTTCATTTAGTTTTGTTCATGCCTGTGTGTTTTTAGGTATGACTGGATGTGATTGAATAACCTAACATGGATCTCATACCTGGAGACAACAGATTGCTGTCTTTTTAGCCATCAATTGCCTGCAATTCTTTATCTATCAGTCAGCCTTGTGAGACTCACTCCTCTCCATCTATATTTCCATGTCCTCGGGTGGTGTTTTATTTGTTGAGGTCTTGTTGAAGCAATCATTCATAGGTTTATTTCACTGTCATATATAGAAGGCACTATTTAAAAAGAGATACTGTGGTGCTCTGTCCCTTCAAATCTTCCCACCCACTCTTTTAGAATATTCCCTGAAACTTAAGAATAGGGGTTTATATATATATATATATGTGTGTGTGTGTGTGTGTGTGTGTGTGTCTATCTGTATATGTATAAAATAATTAAAAATGAAAGACCATGAATTTTAGAGGAAATGGGGCTATGGGAGGTGTTGGAAGAATGAGAGAAAGGAAGAAATGATGAAAATACAGTAGTCATATGTAAATTATCAAAAATATATAAAATATAGTCAAGTAAATATTATTTAACATAAAGGATAAATACATGTTTTGAATATTATAATTTTCTAAAAGACAAATCTCTGAATCTCTAGTGATATGCTCTAATAGAGTGTCATTGGAGTGAATGAAAAGTAAAGCTAGTATAACTGGAAAGAAAAACAATTTATGTCATCTACATACTTTGATAATATTTTAATCTACTATATCTTTGAAATTTGTTATTTTCTTGGTATTTTTATTTGCTCACATTATGAGATTCTAAGAATAAAACACCCTTTTAATTTCTGTCTCAAATTACTGTAAACCTCTTTATATTGGGATTTTTATCTTCTAGTGTTCTTATACTCTGTAATAGACTATGGACATTTTCTCATTGTCTCAAGATGTGTGTGTGTGTGTGTGTGTGTGTATTTGTGTCCATGATACATGTTATTTGGTATTGTATTGAATTTAGTGCATTATGAATTCTAAGTAAGCACTCCATGTGTTAGATATGCAGCCCAGGCAGGTCTTGGAAGTTGATTCTCATGCCTCTGCATCTCTAGAAGCATAAATTTTAGCCTTGAACTACCATGACCAGTACTCATTACATATGTTTTAAGTAAATTATTTCTCCTGCGAAAGGATAAATATTTAGTCAACTATTTAAATGACTTATTTTCTGGATCCCATGGTGTGAAGATGGGTCAATAAAGAACATCTCAACAAAAGGTGGATTTGGTGCTTAGGAGTTTTAGGGCTGAAGTAGAACCCTCTGAAGGCTCTGCTGGAACACCAGGAAGAGTAGTAGTAAGGGAAGTATTCTCAATGAGGAGGCCACCCAAGGTTTGAGTTTTTAGACGCAGACAGAAAGAAGAGTAGTACCTTTGATCAGGCTTTTCTTAGCAAAACAGTGAAATTCACATCTCTTAACACTGCCTGTTTTTAAAAAAGTCTCAGGCTGAAAGATAAGCATTGTCATTCACAACTGTGGTTTCCTCATGATTGGACATATTGAATAGATTTTAGGAAATGCTATTAGGACCATTTATGATATAGTTCTTCTAGAAATGTTAGCTTATCCTGAGTCTGAAGGATGATAAAAGGAGTCAGCTGTACATTGTCAGACAGTGCCACACTCGAGATAGCTCTCTCTGTAGCTCATCTCTGTGGACCTCTGATTTTGTACTATTTTATCCCGGTATTGCAGATCAAAGACCTGTATTGATGCCATGTCTTTTCTCTTTTAGCATGCTGACTTCTGTTTTTATCTGCTTTAGCTCAGAACATTCCCCAAAACTTCACTCTGTGTGTTACTTTACCCTTCATCATTAACCTTTGTCTTTAACAAACTATGTTTTTCTTTTATCTCTGAGGAGAGTATTTGTAAGAATCTTGAGCCCAACGTATTTATTACTTCAACAACTCTATTGTGTCTTTCAACCAATATTGTTGACATTGATTGTTTAGTTCTTCTTTTTGTCTTAGCCAAAGCATTTCCCTACTCCATGAACTTCAATCATATCAATGAAAAGAAACCGCTTCTATTGACTTTGAGTTACCACACTAAATAAAAGCATAAATGTTCAGAAAAAATGAATCACATACATGATGATCTGTAATTCGCTACTTTTTTAAAAGTAGAAATTCTGTCTTTGGAGATCAAGCTTTAGTCAATTTTAAATTAACAATCTGAAGAATTATATGACAACAGTTTTTAAGACAAACCATTAGTGATACATTTTATAGTGAATAGAACTAGTTTATGCTTTAATACTTAAAAAAGTATTCAGTGGACAGATGGCATTTCTTCAATAAGACAAAGCAAATGTAGCTTTTTCCTGGTTCACAGGCCCTGTTTTGCACCAGTTTTATAAGCTATGGAGCATGAAAGAATTCGAGATACAATTATGCAAGACTGATAAATAACATGCATTCAACGATTATCTTCTGAAAATTAACATAGTATAATATTCAATTTTGAATATCAAATATTTTAATATAAAAATCATTTGAAGATTCTAAATGTAGAAGCTGTAGTTGCCTGACTCACTATAAATTTTTTTCTTTCTTTCCTTTTTGTTTGGATTTGCTTTGTTGTCTCAAATTGTATAATTTATTTTTTCATAATCCAACCATGCTTCTAATTGCTTTATCTTTTCATAGTTCTATAGTGCTTCACCTCTATATTTAACATTAATAAAAATTGGCCATATGAAAAATGCCCATAATTGTGACAGGAAGCACATCAATATAATCATACACAGTGATGTTATATTTATTAAAACAAGATATATATTAATCTTACTTAACAAAGAATATAATTTGGTATAATTTTGTATATTTTGTATATTTCCTCTTGTTTAAACATTTAAGTGGAATGTGAAAACATGGGAAGAAAGGAGTACAAATATATTAAATGATATTCAATATATTGAATGATATTCAGTGCAAATACTTCCAAACTGATTAACAATAATAGTAATACTAAACCACATATTGACATTTTGGGGAAAAATACAAAATTTTGAGGAATACTAGTAAACAAAGGAAGAATTTAAAAATGGAGCAAAGAAGTGCATTAATTAATTTAAAGTTATTGGAAATAAGGATTTAAGACAATAAAACTACTTCTTAGCTTTTCTACGTAGTCCTCCCAGTAGGTTTCCTTTAATACACTAATACCTCATGGAATGTTCTGAAAATATAGAAATAAATTTAAAATAAAAAGAATAAGAGTCTATATGGGTGTTCTCAGTAAAATATAAATGATAATAATTTTGTTCTTACTGGATCACCAATATTACTAACTTGCTAAGATGAGTCTCATTCTACCTGGCGTGACTTTACTACATCATCTAACTGATCTTAATTCTACAGATCTTTGCTCTTAAGGTCTGGTGGACATGAAGTTATATATAAAAGAAATTTTTGTGAGATTTGTAAACTAAAATAAATAATTTGTATTATAAGCAAACAAGGAATGGAATAGAACTAATATCTTCACATTTCAGGGAGATAGTCATCAATGTGCTGTCTCAAGGCAAGGTGAAAGCCCAAGTTTCAAAGGTTCTTAGCAGTTATTTTGTATCAGTTTTCTGTGCATTGTGGTTCTCACTCATGAGTAGAACTTTGATGAGCCATGCCCAAGTATAACCTAAGTTGCTCACTGGAATAGTGAGCTACAGATATGTTTTCCATTGTTTTAGAAGTTTCTACTTGTCCTTATGACTTCCTACTTTTCCAAGAGTTTCCTATGCATCCTCAGGCATCCAAATATGTCTTTTCTTCTTTCACATTTGCAGACAGTATTTGTTTCCTCATCCTAACCATGATTCAAGAGCCAACGTCAGGTCAGGAGAAGATAGCCTAACAATAACTCCTAAACCAGTTCTGACAAATACAAATAAGAAGATCTTTGTAACAAATCCCTGTTTCTAGACTGCTTATTATAGTCTTTCCTCTTCATCAGATCTCAAATCATACAGAGTTTGGCACCACCATCAATTCTAGAGGAGCCCATCATTGAAAAAACAAGTTGTCTGCATTGACTCTGGTTTGTACAAAATTTCATTCATATTCTGATTAGTTTCAAAGACTTGACAGCAGGAACTGGTTTGGAGTAGTCTATGTCATGCACTCATAAACAATTTTTAAATCATTTTTAACTGTAAGAAAAAATATAGATGATTGGTCTTGATATAGATTTGCAGTTGCTGCTACGGAATAGCATTATAAAAATACAGAGAATGACAAGATGATTTTACAAATTTCTAAATATTCCAGAGCTTTGGCAAAATAATGACTTGACTATTTCAAACTCTGAGGTCTAATTTTATCTAGGAAAGAAACATAGGGGCTTCTACAGCTTCTGAAAATGACGTTTATCTCTGCATTATACAAACATAAGTCTTATCTCACAAGAAAAGGAAGTGTTTTTCTAATGTTATATCTGCCTTTGGTGAAAGACATTACACTAGAAGAACAGGGATTATCAAAGAAATATGAACCATTAGGAGAATGCAACTTGAACTTGAGTGTTTGAAACCATAAATTTTCCTGAGAGACTACTGATATGAAAATGAATAGCTATCCCATAACAAATTAGTTTTCTCATTTAGAAATGGCCTATAATACACCCTGTCTAAAATATATGATTCATAGAAAAGCCAAATATGCCATAATTCATACATCAACACTGCTCATTGTTTCCAAGCTTATAATCAGATTCATGATTTATAAAAATAAAAGAAAAAACACATATGTGATAGGTTAAGAGTGTAATAGGCATCACAAAGTAAGAAAATGTTTCTTTTTTCATTAAGAATACCTGGAATGCTTATTCACTTATTATCATAAATTTGTGGGAAGAGTAGAATAAATTTAATTATGGACAATGATTAAATATTGCACATCCTTGCCCTATGGTGGAAATGAGTTCTGTGTATGCCGAAAACTAAAGAAAAGTTCTAGTATGGTGATTACAAAATGAAAATACATCCCCAAAGGCAGCCTTACTCACTGTAATTGAATTTGGCAACTTTATTATTCTTACAGAGTACAGTGTCTAAAGAGTGAAGGTGATTCACTTCTTCAATGATTTTACTATATAAAACCTGTTCAGGAATATCCGAAGCCAATACTTACTGATTTTACTGAAAAAGTGGAGCACATCTTCTGTTCTTCCATACAGCAAAAAGTTTCACATCAAATACAAAACTTTTAAAAGTTCTTGTGTCTATTCTTTTGGAGCAGAAACTTCACTAGTCGCTTTGCAGACAGCACAGACACAAACTGTGCAGTTTGCATATATTGAATATGATCTGCTGAGTCACCTGACTGTCACGTAGCTGCAGCCCACCCAATACCTCCAGTTTCCACTAGACTCTATCTTCATATTAGGAATATATTAAAGTCCATGGTGAAGGGTCTTCTCTTGCTGATCTCACATATTACTAAGCTCCGAGTTTGAGATAGATTGAAAGTGACTTCTAGCTTAAACTCAGGAATCACAGCAGGCTTTATGCATTCCAAACTCTGCTTATGAATCTGTTTCACAACCATCATTTAAATGCCAGCTTTCTCACTTCAGGATTTCTGTCAAATAAACAGCAATGGTCTTGTATAGAACCTTTACCATATAAATATTTATTATTTGTACATAAATGTGCCATTCTGTGTTAGTCACATTTAATGCTATTTTCTAAAATAAATAAATAAATAAATAAATAAATAAATAGCAACAAAAAACTCTGCTGTGTTCTTATTTAATTTTAAAATATAGCAATTATATATCTGATCATCTTCAATATGATTTTAAGGATAAATATGATAACATTTCTTCACCTTATATAATAATTTCCTTTCTGTTGGTTGAGGTTTGGTCTGTTGCAATATATTGTTATGCATAATTCTATACCTGAAAGAGAAGACCTACGAGTAACTTCTCATGTTTACATGCTTCTGTTTTGCAAACCTTGTTCCTTGATTGAACACTATTAAGTTTTAAAATTAAGTAAAATTTGCTACAGCCAAAGTCTGGAAGGATTAGAGGTAGGTGGGTTTGGAGTAATCTGGTTGGAGGAGAAAGAGAAGAGATAAGAGAGAAAAGAAGCTACTCTGAGGGGAGATGGAGCAAGTGTAGGTGTCCAAGAGCAACAGGAAGTATCTGGGATACACTGCTGGGGAGGTAGCCAGACTGGCAGTTAGAACACTCGATTAGGAGTTACCTCTAGTAATTGTCAAAGCCAAACAATATATCCATACTCTGAGACTCATTTATGTGTAAGCTCTTCAGGGATAAGTTTAAATTGGCTGTACAATACTGTGAATCCGGCCTCATAAAAATTTATTGTATCTCAGCCTTGTAGAGAAACAAGACTGTAAACGAAAGGAAAAGAATTGCATTGTGTTCAGTTGCTATTTGTTTGGTTTGTTTCAGAATGAAATGCCTCTTTAGGAAAAACCATTAATGAAAAGTATATATCAACACTAAGTATTATGGGTATGAATGTGACATAATCTTCAGAGACATTATGGTCCATCTCATGGGCCATACATAAAAGATGTTTAATATTTAAAAATCAGTTTCATAAATGTGTGTGCAGGGAAGTTACAATTGAGTAATTTCTAAGAAACACTGTCAGTTAACTAAAATATGTAGAAACAATCATGGCAGTTATTAACCATAACCTTTTGTTCATGTTCCTGTCTCAAATGTTAGGAAAAACTATTTATTATTATCTGATTGGACAAGGTTCCCTTAGTAAAATAAGCATTGTCTTAGTGACGGTTTCTATTTCTGTGATGAAACAGTATGACCAAAAGCTAGTTGGGAAAGAAATGGTTTATTTAGCTTACACTTCCACATTATTATTCATCCTAGTAAGAATTCAGGACAGGAACTAAAGCAGATCACAAGCCTGGAAGCATCTACTGATATAGAGGCCAGGGAGGGGAGCTGCTGACTGGCTTGCTCTACCTGACTTATTCAACCTACTCTTTTAAAGACCCAGGATCACGAGCCCATAGTTGGTACCATACACAATGGCCTAAGCTCTCCCCTATTAAACATCAATTAAGAAAATGCCTGACAATCTTGCCTATAATCAGATCTTATGGAGGCATTTTTTAAATTGAGATTCCTTCTTCTCAGATGGATTAATCCTGTGCTAAGTTGGCATAAACCAACCAACACACACAGAGATCCCCATTCCCAGCTACTTTTGGAAAATTTAAGAAGTGAGTGATATTTAACCCCCTAGAATTTTTCTCTTACCAATTTTAATTGTCTCAGAAAGATGATTCAGTGGACATTTGTTACCAAGCCATATATCCTAAGTTCAATAACTAGCACCCATGTTGTGAGAGAAAAGAGTGATGCCCAAAAGATGATCTCTAATTCCCAGGGTCATTTCAGGCATGGGGATAACATCCCGTCATAAAATGAATGAACACATGTAAATAAATAAAAGGAATGTTGGCTGTTCACAGGATCAGACTTGTCCCCAAATGAAGTAACAGACAGATTATAAACATACCAACAGATGTTGCTAAAACAACTATGAAGGGGTTATTTTTAGTATTCTTCAGCTGCTTTTCCACACTCAACTCTCAGAAAGCTATTTGCACAGACTCAGCTTTTTAAATAAATTAAACTCCAGTCAACTAAACTATATATTTAAGAAAACTTCCTTCATTATGACTACATATTGTTTTTTAATTTATTTGATCACTATGCTCTGACATAAGATCTATATTACTTGGTGACCAATGGACTGGACCCTAACTATAACAGTAGGTAAAATGTAATTCATTTAAAAGTACTCAAATATTTAAAATCCTTGTTTTTAATCACAAAATTTCACTAGAATTATAAAACATTTATGTGCACAGAATAAAATAAGGTATATCCCCCTTAGCATCCTTGTTTACTACATTGTTGACAAAATAAGTGCTTAATGAGATTTCAACACTTGTCCTGACTACTCAATAACATAGCTGGAAGATTGCAATGTCTAACATTAAACCACAGCAGATATTTATAACTTTATATAGCACAATGTGTTTTAAGTAACTAAAGATGATAGTTTTAACTTATAATGTTCAAAATGTTCCATTCCAGTAGAAATTCCGGAAACTTATGGATGCTCATTGAATCATCAAATAGAGAGGCAAAGATATTTTATCTAGATAAATGATTTAGATATTTTCACCAGCTATGATAATTCAAAACTTTGCTTCCACTTACTTCCATTTTTAAAAATGGTTTCTACATGTATTTGCATATAGATATCTATATAAATAATACATTAAAAACCAACATGATTTTTTAAAATTGAAAATAGATTATTATCTCACATAATACAACACAACCACAAATTCCCCTCTCTCACACTCATCCCAGCTCTATACACCACCCCTCTCCCCCAGGTCCTCTGTGTATATGCTATTGATGTTACTTTGTGTTTCTGTGGGACTCCACAGTGGAGCAGTTGTTTCGCTGACATTTTTTTCTTGCTCTTCAAACTCATTTCTTCCTATTGGTTTGCCTTGTGCAGCCTGATACGAGAGTTTTCATCTTGGCATATGGTATCTTGTTATCTTGTTTTGTCCTGTTTACCTGGCATGTCTTGGCGGTCTGCTGTTTTCTCAAGAGGAAATGAATAGAAGGACAAATATGGAGCAGAGCTGAGGAAAGTAGAGGGGAGATGGGAGGAGGGGAGGGACGGCTAAGTATGGTAAGGATGTATTGTACAATAGAAAACAATCTATCTTCAATAAAAACTTAATGAGTAGAATAATAAAAAAATTTCATAAGATTGCTAACTGGATTAAAAAGCAGGATATATTATTTTGATAAATTCTAAAATCATGCATCACTACCAATGACAGAACTACTACAAACTGAAAACAATAGCCAAACATGGTTTATGAAAATGGAGCGAAAATAAACAGAGGTTGTGAAAATAATATCAGACAAAGTAAATTTTCAACTAAAATTAATAGAAAGAGTAACGAAGGTCATTTATACTCATTCCACATAAAACCAGATATACTGAAACTAATAGAAGAGAAAATGTAGAAAAACCTCGAACACATGGGCATAGGGGGAAAATTACTGAACAGAACACCAATGGCTTATGCTCTAAGATCAATAATTGAAAAATGGGACCTAAAAAAATTACAAAACTTCTGTAAAACAAAGGACACTGTCAATAGGACAAAGCAGCAGCCAACAGATTGGGAAATGATCTTTACCAATCCTACATCTGATAGAAGGCTAATATCTAATGTATACAAAGGACTCAAAAAATTAGACTCCAGACAATCAAGTAACCTGATTAAAAAATGGGATACAGAGCTAAGCAAAGAATTCTCAACCAAGGAAACTCAAATG
The DNA here is from genome assembly GCF_004785775.1 of Grammomys surdaster. NCBI lineage: Eukaryota > Metazoa > Chordata > Mammalia > Rodentia > Muridae > Grammomys > Grammomys surdaster. The sequence continues at coordinate 3,725,999 of NW_021604791.1, read as the reverse complement.
GTTGAAAAGCACCTAAAGAAGTGTTCAACATCCTTAGTCATCAGGGAAATACAAATCAAAACAACACTGAGATTCCATCTCACAGCAGAATGGCTAAGATCAAAAACACAGACGAAAGCAGATTCTGGTGAGTATGTGGAGAAAGACTCCTCCATTATTGATGGGATTGTAAGCTGGTACAACCACTAATGGAAAGCAGTCTGGCGGTTCCTCAGAAAACTGAATATAGTATTACCTGAGGACTCCTGGGCATATACCCAAGAGATGCTCCAACAAATAACAAGGACACATCCTCCATCATGTTCATATCAGCCTTATTTATAATAGCCAGAAGCTAGAAAGAACCCAGATGTCCTTCAACAGAGGAATAGATACAGAAAGTGTGGTTCATTTACACAATGGAGTACTACTCAGCTATTAAAAACAATGAATTCATGAAATTCTTAGGCAAATGGATGGAACTTGAAAATATCCTCCTAAGTGAGGTAACACAATCACAAAAGAACACACATGGTATGCACTCACTGATAAGTGAATATTAGCACAAAAGTTCACAATACCTAAGATACAACTCACAGACCACATATAACTGAAGAAGAAGGAATACCAAAGTATGGTTGCTTTGGTTCCTTCTTAGACAGAGTAACAAAATACTCAGTGGAGCAAGTGTGGAGACAAAGTGTGGAGCAGAGGCTGGAGGATGCACTGTCTGGAAATGTCCCCACCTGGGTATCCATCCTATGTGCAGTCACCAAAGACAGACACTGTTGTGGATGCAAGGAAGTGCATGCTAACAGGAGCCTGACATACCTGTGTCCTGAGAGGCTCTCCCAGTGCCTGACGTAAACAGAGGCAGATGCTTGCTGCTAACTATTGAACTGATCACAAGGTCCCCAATGGAGGAGTTACAAAGAAGACTGAAGGAGCTAAAGGGGCTGGCAGCCCCAAGGGAAGACTGACAATACCAACAAACCAGAGCTCCCAGTGTCTAAACTTCCAGCCTGGGAACACAAAGGGAGGGACTCATGGCTCCATCTGTATAAGTAGTTGAGGATGGCCTTTTCAGGCATCAGTTGGAGAGGAGGGCTTTGTTCCCTGGAAGGCTAGATTCCCTAGTGTTGGGGAATTGGAGAGCAGGGAAGCAGGAATGGGTGGATGGGTGGGGGCACACCCTCATAAAAGTAGGAGGAGGGGAGATAGGATAAAAGTTTCAGGGGAAGATGGGGAAAGAGGATAACATATAAAAGGTAAATAAGTAAAATATCCAATAAAAACAAAAGATAATGAAACTGGAAATTGTAGTTGAGCAGTTGAGATGAATTTTTGTCCACAGTTTATTATGGGGAGTCCTTATAATCCTCAAGGACAACCTATTCTGGAAGGGGAAGGACAAGGTATTGTGGAAGGGGCCCATGGAACTTTAAAACAATATCTTCATAAAATAAAAAAAGGAGGAGGTATGTCCCTGTACACTACAAATTTATTAAAATCATGCTCTTTTCATTTTAAATTTTTTTTATAATTTGGATGTCACAGAACTTTCTGCTGAGTGTCTATGGCACCCTCTAAGTAGGTACACTTATGCCTAGGTGAAAAGGAAGGATCCACTTACTGGTATATGGCATGATCCAGACCATGTATCTAATATGGGGAAGAGGGAATATTTGTATTTTTTCTGTAGGATGCTGAAGGAGCATGGTGGCTACCAGAATAATTGGTGAGACATGCTGTTGCTGAGATAAAGAATGATGCTGACCTGTGAGCTTGCTGAGTACTCTGACAAGGGTGACTGGGAAGCTGTATTAGACATATGTTCCTGACCCACCTTAGCTTGCCTATATCCCAGATGGGACAAGCTGCCTTGTCTCAAGGTATTAGACCTTGTGGGACAGAGAATCAAAAAGAGAAGTTATAATGTCCCTTGTATTTTTCTTAAAAGCAACCAGTTATTCAGACTCAATCATATACTGGTCTAGAAATCAATGCAATATTGGAAATAACAGTCTTCATATGGAAGGTGGATCTGGACATTTTCAGAGACATATTTAGAAGTGAGTTACAATTCTCTATGATGTTATGATAGAAAGAGATAAAGTTGGGACAGGATCTGGATTTCAAACAAGTGTTAGCACATGTGTTAAGACTCTTTTAATTGTCAACTTAAAATTACTTTTGTTTCTTCTAGAGTATTTATTTTAAGTTGCATTGATTATATACTATCTAATTGTGTTAGTGTGTTGAAATTTGGCCTGTCTGTTACGGCGGTGTATCAACCAGCTTTTGACTTATTGATCTGAGTATTAGAAAACCTTGATCTTCTGAAAAAAGCTTGGAAGTGCTGAAAGAAGTTAAGCTTAAAGCAGAAGCAAGAGGGCAGTGGGCTTGATTATTGCTGGTATAGCAGCGTTAAATACACTAATTGCTAGCACCACTGCTTCTGCAATTGCTTTGACATAAGAAGTTAAGACAGCTATTTTTGTTAATCATTTAGCAAAAAAGAATGTTACTAATGTGTTGAGTATGCAAGAGGATTTATATAGATATTTGGAACAACGCCTTGATGTTCTATATCCTATTCAGATTATTGCATGGAGACTCAGGGTTTAAGAGTTAGGAGCCATCTCAAGTGTCATGACAAATACAATTGGAGATGTGTTACTTCTAAAATTTACAATGATATTCATCATAATTAGAAAAAAGTTTAAATATACTTGTTGGGTATTTGGCATAATACTTATACCTCTCTGGATGTTTTAATTTTGCATAGTGAGACTACGAATTTAAAGAATGCTGCTCTGCTGAGCTTTGATGCTGCAGATAACGCTGATAAAATTATCGATGGCTTTAGGTCAATATTTCCATTTTGGTCAAACTTCAGGAATGACGTATATACCTTGATCATGTTACCTCTTTTTGCCCTTGGAATAGTTTTATTCCTGCCCATCATGTAAAAGCTTGTCTCTAAAAATATCAACATGTTGCTAGCCAAAGTACATGACTTGAAACTGAAAATGGACCCCCAACCCAGACAGAGCTATTAATTTAACAGGCTGGCAAGCCAAGGAAGGGTAAGATTTTGCACAGCGACTTACCAACCTAAGACAGAAGTACATTGCTTCTGATAATGCATATTTCATGACAGGTAAGGAAGGCATTCTTGTCTGAACTACCTAAGACAGACTCAGTCTGGTTTATGCAACAAAAAAGGGGGATGTAGAGAGCTGTTGGGGCTGTCTGGCAGGAATCTGAAATTTGGCTAGAACAAAGAAGTAATTTCAGCCAGGAATCTAAATCTTAGCTTAGAACCAAGAAGTAATTACAGACAGGAATCTAAATCTTAAGCTAGAACAAAGAAGTAGGCTTCAGGCATGAAAATGACTTTGGTCTAGGACAGGGAAGTAGGCTCAGATATTTTGGTCTTCCTAATAAGCCCTTAGAAATAGTGATCAAGAGAGTGATCACTGGATTCTATTTATTGTCCTGGTTGTTCTTTGACTATCTGGGTTTATTGTCTTACTTGTTCCTTAACTATTTGCATCTATTGTATTGCTAGTTCTTCAACCTAGAGCTGACCTTAATACATGCATGTAATTTAAATGATATAAAAGCAAATAAGGAGGAGGAAGGATGGGACAGGGGGCTAATGGGTGGGGGAGGGGCAGGATGGGGAAAGGGAAATGTAAATAAAAAAAATAAGAAATTGAAGCCAGGCGGTGGTGGAGCACGCCTTTAATCCCAGCACTTGGGAGGCAGAGGCAGGCGGATTTCTGAGTTCGAGGCCAGCCTGGTCTACAGAGTGAGTTCCAGGACAGCCAGGGCTACACAGAGAAACCCTGTCTCAAAAAAACAAAAACAAAAAAAAAAAAGAAATTGAAAAAATGTAAAAAAAAAGAAGTATAATTCATCAAGAAGACATTATAAGTACAGGCGGAGACACATCAAACTCAATTAATTGTACCATGTTTTGTAAAACATATACTACTACACATACAGCCACAGATTAGACCCAGCTTAGTAATTGCAGGCTAATTCTATACCCTACTTTCACCAATGGACAAACAAAATTGTGTGTACATTTTGTTCATTATAAAATAAACATGAAATTATATATCTTAATTGGAAAAAAATTAATGGCTGCTTCATTTCCTGTTTGAGATAGGAATTCAACTTCAAAATGGACTAATTTATTTTCCCTTTTTCCCAGACATTGGCACACTTTATATTTCAGGTGACTTTTCTAAAACATAGTTATTTTAACATATTCTCCTTCTTTTGAATGAAAAGACACCTTAATTGACTTTGAAACTACAATCTGAAATATTGGAAAACTTCCTACAAACTGGCACTCAAAGAAGTCAGCACAGTGCAGCTAGCTTTTCTTTAAGCATAAATCAAATGTTGGCATTAGTCTTTATAACCAAGCTGATGGTGAATTATCAACTCCAAGGACGCTTTTTATTAGACATTGTTATTCAGATTTATAATGTGTATCTAAAGATGGTTTTAACAGCTCACCTATTCAAATTCAGTATTCTAAGTAATTGGGTCACCATGGTTTCCAGCCAAAGTACTAGAATGAATGAATGAATGAATGAATGAATGAACGAAAAGATACAATAATCACCGACAAAGTAATGTACCTATGCCATCAATCACCTTTCTTGAGGAGAGAAAAATTGTCTGTTGTCAACATCATTTTCTCTATTGTGTCTCTAGACAAATACTATTCTTCATTAAGAAAAAGAGGCGGAAAAACACACATCCAGGTATGCTCTTAAAGCACTGGAATTGGAGCTAATCATTTGAGCATTGTTGAAAGAAACACTGTTAAATGGACAATTTAGTAAACTGTGAATAGAATAAATTTATCCTTTTCTTTTCTCCTATTCATAAAAGTGGACTACTTCAAAAACACATTTTCCAAAACAGTGTATATTTTCAAAGAGTTCTGATGACAACATGCTTCTGTCGTCAAACCGTTGTATTGGAGGAGAAGGAATGCTTCTGACTTCTTGACAGTACGAATGCACACACCTAAACCATCACAGGAAAATGATGTGGGTACAATACGAAAATCTGTTGTAAATGAAAACGAACTGACCCAAGAGGGTAACGTATTTTATTCAAAAAAAATTCAAATTAAAAAAAATTGTTTTAGATGATGTTAATTTTAACAAGTTGTGTTTACCAATATGATACATTTCAAGATATTTGTGTTGATTTTTTTCTTCAGCCTTAATGCACACCCATTACTAAACCAGACATAGACATGAGTGATGACTGTTCAAGGTCAAGCTTAGGATTGTATTACAGTTTTCTGTCTCCTGAGAGTCTGAGTCACTTGCAGTCAGAAGTGGTATCTTCCCCTTCTGAATTCCCCAAAGGCTTTTGACCCTTTCCATTCACTTGCAAATTAGTCATTCAAGGCATGAGAGCATTTATTTAAATCATGCCACACTAATTTAATTTGCTTGTATGTTTTGTTTCACCAAATAGATTTTTAAGCTTCCAGATGACAATGCGTGGTCTCTTCCTTTTGCAGATATGGCATCATGATGCAGACTTTGTATCTTCTGCTCTATTTTCACCTCAGCTCAGCGCTTCTATGTGCAGAGACTTTTTTTTCTTGCTTCTCCTGTCCTGTTTTTTCTCACAAAATAATGTTTAACTATTCTCTGTGGAATAATAATAATTTCTGAATTATTTGTGTTTGGTTTCAGACCAGGGACAAGGGACTGAGGTGCATATTTTACATATCAAGGCAGATCCATACTGCAGATTCTCCTAGTATTCATCAGTCCCTACTTAGCATACTCTGTCCCTAACCTTGAACTTTCCATTTCAGAGGCTGTTCTGCCTTTTCCCCAGAGGCTCTTCCATATATAATCCAGATGTTTTGCGCTCTCTCTCTCTCTCTCTCTCTCTCTCTCTCTCTCTCTCTCTCTCCCCCCTCCTCCTCCTCCTCACCCTCCTTCTCCTCCTCCTCCTCCTCCTCATCCTTCTCCTTCTTTTCTTCTCCTCCTCCTCCTCCTCCTCCTCCTTCTTCTCCTTCACTTCTCTCTGAGAAAGGTGCCCTTTCTCCTGTCCCCCCCATGGCGACCTCCCAGGCCTCTTCCTTTGGGCCAGTGAATTAACTCCAAGAGCAGCTTCCTGGTAAACCTGCCTTTAATATATTACATTCTAATCTGTGCGGGCAAATGGACGGAACTAGAAAATATCCTGAGTGAAGTAAATCAGATCCAAAAGTGTAGGAAGAACTGGAGAGACCACCTCTATTTATATGCCTAGGGCTGTGCAGCCACAAAGGCATCTCCTGCAGGAAGACCTAATTGAAGACTGCCTGAAAAACCAAGGATTGCTGATGCAGACAATGCCAGTTGATTGGGCTATTTAGAAGAGGTCATTTCTTAGGGCCAATGAGGCACACAGGTGGAGGGTACTAAAGGAACTTGCAGCAGCATTCAGATGAGCTTGCTAGAGTGCTTTTCACATACTCCCTGAGTATGTGGTTTGTGCCACCTCATGTAGGATAAGGCAGTGAATAGTCCATGGCACAGGCACCACAAAAGGCCATGCATGGTATATGCTAACTGATAAGTAGATATTAGCTGAAAAGTATATAATCCACATAACACAGACCATAAGAAGCTTAACAAAAAGGAAGGCCCAAGTGAGGATGCTTTAACACCACTTAGAAGGAGAACAAAGGAATCATGGGAGGCAAAGGGAGGGAGGGAACTTGATTTGAGAAAGGAGGGGGAGTAGAAAGGTGGGGCAGGGTTAGATATGGGAAGGAGATGGAGAGAAGTCCAGAGTACCAAATGAATGAATGGAAATATGCAGCTTCTGAGTGGTGTGTGGGGGAGTGGGGGATCAGGGGAGGCTGGTCACAGAACCTCTAGAAAGTCCCAGAGACTGTGATCAATGTGGGCAACCTTAGCCAAAATACAGAACAGTGGAGAGATGGTACCTGTAGAGAACACTTCTAGTAGATAGACAAGAACCCCCAGTGGAGGGTGGAGTCATCAACCCTCCTTCATAATATTTGACCCAAAATTGTTCCAGTCTAAAGAAATGCAGGGACAAAAATGGAGCATAAACTGAAGAAAAGGCCTCCAGTGACTGGCCCAACTTGGGATCCACCCTATGAACAGTTGCCAGACCCTGACATTATTACTGATTGCATGTTGTATTTGCAGACTGGTGCCTAAACAACTATCTCCTGAAAGACTCTATCAGCAGCTGACTGAGACAGATGCAGATACTTAACAGCTCACAATTAAACTGAAGTCAGGGACTCCTATGGAAGAATTAAGGTAAGGATTGAAGGAGCTGAAGGTAACTCCATAGGAAGAACAACAGTGTCAACTAACCCAGACACCTAGAAACTCCCAGAGACTAAGCCACCAACCAAAGAGTATACATGGGCTGGTCCAAGTACCTTGGCACACATAGCAGAGGACTGTGTTGTCTGGCCTCAGTGGGAGAGAATGCACCTAATCCTCTAGAGAGACTTGAGGCCTCAGGGAAGGGAGATGCTGGAATGGGGGAACCATCTCAGAGGCAAAGGGAATGGGTGATGTAGTGAAGAACTCTGGGAGGGAGTACTGGAAGCAGGTGACATATAGAATGTAAATAAATAAAATAATTTTTAAAAATTAGGGGTACATACAAACACACACACACACACTTAAATTAGCTCATTTCATCAGTGGAGAAGTAACCTATCAATTTGGCTCTTAATTTCTTTAGAAAAAAAAATCAAGCAAACTATCAAATTCATGAGAGTTACAGAAAATCTATGTACTTACAAAAGATAACATGTAACTTCTGTTTCTTTAGCATCTCTTTTAACTTCCTATATATTTTTAGGTAAAAGCTAAGCTATCATCTCCTTTATAACGTCCTCACCATTTAGTATTTCCTTTGCATGTTCTACGTTATGCCTAGCCCTAAAAGTTCCAGAAATTGAACTAGTATAAAAAAGCAACAGTATTTACTCGAGCTCAAGCTTGGACCCTCAGGCCTGTCCAATGCACCAGGTAGTGCAGAATGCCCAGAGCACCTAAAGGTTCAGCCTTTTCATTGTGGTTATAGCAGGTTGTAGGGCTTATGAACTTGGTAGTTACATGATTGGTTAACAGTGATTTCAGTTGGCTTAAGCAATCTATCTATATCTGTATATAGCCTCTGGAATGTTAGGTATTTTTCTACTAGTGGCCTCTGTCTAGGGCAGTGCCTTCCTGGAACAGTTTGTAGTTCTTCTAGTAATTAGAGCTTAACCTAAGGACAGGGCCTACTGTATAAAATGGAGATCTGGTTACAAGATGGAGTCTGTCTTGTCAAGTTGGGACCTTTCACTATGCAGGAGGCTCTTCACATATACTTATGTATATCACACAACACGGATTGTCTATTAATGTATGATCATTTTCCCTGTGTTCCCTTTTGGGCTCTGATGACTATGGTAAATACTTTATTAAATCTCTGACATGTTACAGTGCATTTGGCACATCAGAAAGTACAAAACTCATCCTAAAAGAAGAATATTTGAAGTGTAGGGTTTATTTTTATTTTATTATATCTTATATTTTGCATAAATCTCTATTTGTTAACCTACATCTAACAGAATAATTAAGAATTTCAATTTCTTAATTGAAATGTATTTAGTTAAATGTACAACATGGTCATCTGAATCATAATAAAATCCCCATAGTCTTATGCATTTGAATTCCTGGTCACCAGTTGGTAGTTCTGTTTGGAGAGGCTTAGGGGGCGTGACCTTTTTGAGGAAATATATCACTAGCCATTGATGTTGGATTTCAGATATTAAAGAGCATTTCTAATTTGCTTCCTGGTTTTTCCCTGCAATTCAGTATGTAAGTTCTCAGTTTGCTATTCAACTCATCATGACTTCTGCTTCCTAAAATGAGGGATCTTACCCCTTTAGAACCATAAACCCAAATAAGTCCTTGTTACTATAGGTGGATGAGTTGTGGTGTTTTATCAAAGCAATAGAAAGATAACTAAACAGAAGTTGCTACTAGATATCAAATACTGTTGGGAAGTAGCTGACCCTGCTGTCATTTGGAGAAGCATTCCAGATTTTGGAGATTTAGACTAGAAAAGTGGTTCAACACTGTAAGAAGAACTTAATTCCATCTTCACAGTAGCTTAGAAGACAGTTCTAAGGTCTATATTGAATGTGGAAGCCCAGTTAAGGAGGTTTCAGAGGGGAGCTATATTAATGACTGAGATAAAAGCTGTTTGTGGTACTTTGGGAAATAATGTATCTTCATTCCTGATTGTGCTCTTTAGAACTTTTTTGAAGCTAAGTTTAAAAGTCCCTGCCATATCTAGTCTATGGAAGTGTAAGCTAAACAAACCATATGAGGTCAATTTGTACAAAGGGAAGGGGGTGAAAGTCTGTGGATAGTACTCAATGATATGCTGATCAACCACACACACACACACACACACACACAAACACGCACACACAAACACACATGTACACAATGAAACACAATTAAATAAAAGGAAAATATGATTTGCTAAAATTTCAGAATTGGGACGTACTTACTCATGCTAAATCCATTGATACATTATCAGAAGAAACTATTTTTGCATATATATATATATATATATATATATATATATTGTAAACACTATGACCCATATATATTTATTAAAATATTTAACAATACAGAGCTGTAATGATTAATAAAATGCAAGTTATTTTGGGTGTGAATATTAACAGCTTCTATAAATTGTCATCAGAAAATATCTGTTTATTTTAAATTCAGAGATTTAGAAGGTAGTTTGATGTTGGATCAAGATAGATATACAATAGTAATAAGTTACAGGTCTAGGATCTCCCAGAGTCTGGAATGTTATCCAGACCTATAGTATTTGACATAAATTTTGCTCTTCCTTCAATCATGGGGGACAATCCGACATCAAATCCAATCAGAGGGCAGTTAGGTATTTCCACAGTGATTATGCCTATTTATGCTAACATTCATTTCAGCATTATCAAGAAAATCTTGTTTAGGATTTGCAAGTGAAAAACATTCTGGTAGTTAATTTGGGTAAAGAAAAGTCTATGAAATTTTCATAAACTAATAATTGCAGGATAGTCCTCATTCTTTAGAGTGTCGGTGTTTGGCTATGGGAAAGAAGAAAATTAACAAAACTAATTTGCAAATACAAATGAGATTTATGAAAATAGGACATGAAGCAATTTTACAGGAGAAAAGAGCTTATTACTGGCTTTTGCTTTTGTTGTTGAGATTTTTAAGAAAAATATGAATTTGGAAACAGCCTAAAATTTAGGTAGAATATTTATTTCTCTGAAAAATCTGGGTTAGTATTTTTGATCATCAGTACCAGGACTACAATTTCTTAAAGGAAGTAGGAGATAGAAAAGAATATTTAAATTTAGGTGAAATATTAGAAAGTAAATACTTATTTTCAACATTTTCCCCCATTTACTTATTTATTCACTGTACATCCCTGAGTACTTACCCCTCCTTCCTAGTCCCTCCTTCACACAGTCCCTCCTGACATTTTCCTCCCCCTTCTCTTAGAGAGTGGAAGCCACCCTGGGTATCCTCTCACCTTGACACATCTAGTCTCTGCAGGGTTAGGCCTATCTTCTTCTGTTGAGGCAAGACAAGGCAGCCCAGTTAGGAGAATGGGATCCACAGAGAGGCAACAGCTTTAGGGACAACTGCTGCTCCAATTGTTGAAGGATCAACATGAAAATCGAACTGATCTTTTAAAAAATTAATTTAATTAAATTATAGATACTCTATTATGAAATACTTAAAAGGAAAGACTATGATATCTATAAACTAATTTCAAAATAATGCACAAACACATACATAACTATACATAACTATAACAAATATAGTTATATATGCATACATAAAGCATTTGTGAGTGACTATTCACATATTTTAATGGAAGAATAAGTGTGAGTGAAAGTCAGTTGTGCTATTTTGTAATTTCCTATATAGACTTCAGCTTTCCTATAAACACCTCATGAAAAAACAAGCCTAAAATTTTTATGACTCTACTACTTTACTAATGGGACAATTTATTAGAGAAAAAATACTTCCATCCAAGGACACTACTAGCATCTTTGGTGTGGATGGAGACTTAACATTGGAGCTGGAGTATGTCATTAACAGGGAGGAAGACAACACTGGGCTTTTGTTTTGCTTCACAATACCAGCCATTAGACCATGAGCTTACAGAGCCACAGTGTCTGAGTTTCTAAGACAATGGGGTCTGGAGCATGCAAATCTACCCAGGAGAGCAGTACTTTCTTTTCTGTTTCTGTTCTAAACATGTTTTCTTTAACTTTGGGCCTTCCCCATAACATATGAGCTTCTTCTTTCTCTAAAGTTTCTTTCCACCTTGAGTACTTGTCTTCCATCATCACATCCATATCAGCTTGTGGAATGGGCTGTCTGCCTCCTCTCCTCCATTCTCCTCTTCCAGACAGTTGCTGAGATTACCGATTCACCACCTGGGATTTTTCTTTTAAACACTAATAAAATTGTTCTAATCTTTCACTTAAGTTTATTACTCAATTATTTTATTGATGAAACTAAAGACATTAAGAGAGGACCCTGATTTCTCTTGTATGAACAGTGGAGTTCTCAGGAATTCATTTGTTTAAATGAAAAAATATTTTTAAATTAATAAAGTAGTGATATTAATTCATTAATAAACAATGTCAAATAACAGTTAAAATAATTGCATGTGGCTGGGATAGTATTAAGCCATGAAAACAAAATCTAATTATTTTATTTTTATAAAACTTATTCAATAAACAACACTAAGGACCAAATATATAAGCATAATATCAGACAGGTAAAATTTGGAAGTATTTTATCGGACATAATTTTATTACTTATTATCACAGCTATATTCATTTTCTTTACAATATATTGCTTGTCTCTGTAATTATGTTCTGATACATTGGATTCCCCATTTGACTTAACTGAAGTAAAAAGAGATGAAATAAATTTTTTTCCCTATCTGCTTTTATACCATTTTAAGTACATGCAAGTATTAAGGTTAGTTCTGGCTTGAGGAACTAGCAATACAACAGATGCAAATAATCAAGGAACAATCAAGACAATAAACACAAATAGTCAAAGCACAAGCAAGGCAATAAACAAAGTCCTGTGATCACTGTTTCTAAGGGCTTATCAGGATGACCAAAATATCTAAGCCTACTTCCCTATCCTAGCCCAAAGTCATTTTCATGCCTGAAGCCTGCTTCTTTATTTTGCCTAAGATTTAGATTTCTGCCTGAAATTACTTGTTTGTTCTCTAACCTAATGTCAGATTCCTGCCTGCAGCCTATTTCCTTGCCCTTGGCCAATGTCAGATTCTTACCAAGCAGCCCCATATGTTCTCCACATCTCCTTCTTTTGTACTTCAAAAACAAGACAGCCTGTCTTAGATCATTCTGACAAGAATGTCCTCCAAACCTGTCATGGAATATGCATTATCAAAACCAATGCAATTCTGCCTTAGGTTGGTAAATCTCTGTGCAGAATCTTACCTGTCCTTGGCTTGCCAGGCTGTTTAATTAGTAACTCTGTCTGGTGTTCCATTTTCAGTTTCAAGCCATGTATTTAGGCTGCCAACATGTTGATGTTGTTAAAGACAAGCTTTAAGACAACCAAGTAACTAGTAAATGGCATACAAATTCTGTTTATACCCATCCACTGTATTTTGATTTCATGTAGTCTCTTGCTAATTCCTATACCTATTTTTGAAAGCAAAGGGCTCTCAAATGATGTTTGACTTGAAACTGAAATAAAAAACCAATCATTTTATTTCTGATAGCAAAAAGGAGTTGGAGCATACAAGTCATCAAGCCCTGGTCATCTGTGGCTCCAGAACATTGGGACATGGAGAAATCATTCATATAATAACTGATTTTAAATCCAGCCTTAAAAGGCTGTAGTTCACACAAACAGCTTGCATAAAGCTTTGTATTTCATGAGGCACATTTTAGACCTCTGACCACAAGAAAGATAAGACAGAGCATCTTTCATAAAAATGCCTCCTACAACCAAGTAGCTCTGTTTAGTTTATAGCCAGAAGGTCAGCAGGTGAGATTTCAGATTCCATTTTATTCTACAAGCATTTTAACAAAACTTGTATAATACCAAGTAACTCACAAATCTATTTGAATTAAAAATGATACTAACATGAAAAGCATCATTTCTCCTCTTAGTTTTGGTCATAAGCTATTGACACATGTCAGTTGGCAAAATGAGTAACACGAAACACTAGAATAGTGTTCACCCAATGTTCAAACAACACAGCTCAGTCAGAAACCTAACAGAATCTCCTCTATGTACACCAATGCTATGGCATCATATAAGAGAATCAGGAGGGGAAAAGTCGTCAACATTTGAAAATGCCTCTGCATTTTTTTCTCTTTTCCAAACAGCAGATATACAGTGATATAACAGATGATTTATGAGGAATGTCAATAAGATTACATAAAGAAAATAAAACTGTGGCTGAATATTCTGTGTATTATACTCTCAATTCAGTAGGTACTTTATGTTGTACTGCTGAAAACCTGCACATAGTTTATATAAAAATACATAGTTTATGTACCCTGAAAAGCCAGAGGTTCAGATATCTAAGAAATTACTAAAATTCACTGATTTCTGTATAAAATAGAGTCATTATTTTTTTTAAACTGAAAAGAAGATTTTTATTTTATGACATCTCTTGATAGGACACAATCTTTAAATCAGATTTTTCTTCAGACAAAGGTTAAATTTTATTCAAACAGAAGTTTCACTTAGAGATATGATTCTGCAGTTTCTCAAAAGCTGTATATAGAAGTCATAATTATCATTAACTTTTATTTTAATATATATTACATAGATTTTTTTCAGTATTTCTTCAAACTGTTTCATTGGTAAAGGACAGGGATAGGAACAAAATGGTGGTTTTAAGATACTGAGGGCTATATGACCATCTTCTGGCAGAGGGTGTGGGGGTGGAGACCCCTAGTCAAGGTCAGAGAAGGAGAAACCCTGCTTAAAAAGAAGTCCTCCATTTGAGACTACCTCAGAAGAGCTTCCCAGACTGGGTAGACTTAAAGCTTAAGCAGCAGGGTTTCCCAACAAATCTGTGTGTCTCTTTTTGTTTTATGATTTCTTCTCTTTTGAGATTAGCAGGAACTAAGATGTACTTGAAACATGAAGGTCAAATTGAGACTCCTTGGGATGCTCGGCTCTTGCAGTTCAATTTGAGTCTACTCTTATTCATACCAGATATGAAGGATGAAAAGTGACAGGCTAAGACACTTCCATGCAGACCTTCCCCGCGAATAAAGGCATTTATCGAATTGTCTACTATGAGTGATTCGCTCAGTTGCATCCAGCAAAATCCCACCCAACTCTGGGAGGTGGCCTATGGAAGCCCCATCCCTCGAATTCCCAGCACAAGTTGGAGGCAGTGACCCTACTGAATCTTGTAGCAGGTTTTTACCAGGTACATAAGATAAAGGAGGGGGTCTCATGTTCACCATATCTATTCTTCACTACTATCTTAGAGATTTATCTCTGTGAAGAGACACTCTGACCACAGTAAGTCTTATAAAGGAAAACATTTAATCAAGGTTGGCTTACAGTTGAGAGGTTTAGTCCATTGTCATCATGGCAGGAAGCATGGTGGCACACAGGCAGATATGGTGATGTAAATGTAGCTGAGAGTGTTACACCAGGATCCTCAGGCAGCAGGAAGAGAATGATACACCCAAGACCTGGCTTGAGTTTCTGGGACATCAAAACCTACCCCGGAATCAAAACTTTCTCCAAGGCTCCAGCAACTACAATAAGGCTAAACTTAATTATGCTACTCCCTATGGGTTTATTGGGACCATTTTTAATTAATTAATTAATTAATTTTATTGGATATTTTATTTACATTTCAGATGTTATTCCCTTCCCCCATTACCCCCATCCAGAGTCCTCCCCTATTCCATTCCCCCTCCTCTTGCTTCTATGAGGATGTGCCTCCACGAACCCTATGGGAGCCATTTTAATTCACAGAACACCACCCACCATATTCCTTCTTTGGAGAATCCTTACATTTTTTCCCACGTACTCTTTTGCAGCATTTCCTAAACCTGGAAGGGGTTTCATATATACGTGTTTTTGTCCCCATGAAATTTGGAGGCAACCGAAACAAAATCACTGATTCTCAGAAGTTTAACAGCTTATGAGTCCTAAAACTACCCATCTCTCAGTATGAAAATAAATGTTCCCATTTACAATAAATATTTCTAGCAACATAGTCTACGAGCATATATAAAACGATTGCACGAGACACCTTTTTGTACACCTATGTAAAGTATCTTCATACAAGTTTTAAATTAATATTATATTGTTCTTCCAAATTATCGAAATATATAAGACATTAGATAATTGTAAAGTTTTATTACAATGTGTAGTCAAAAATAAAATAAAAAAAATCCCCCAAACAAACAAACAAACAAAACCTAACAACAACAACATCTAAGGTCCTGGGTTATTATGGCATACCTCCCTTCTGAGTACTATAAATTGGATTTATATTCCCACATCATTCATTGAAATATCCCATAACATATCCAAAATCATAATTCTCATGTTTCACTAGGGTCCTGAGCATCTAATGTCCTTGTTCAGTTTAATACTTCCTTAAATCTCCTGGCAGCACAGTCCTGTGAAGTCTGGTGATGTAGGTATCATACATTATCTCTCTTCTGCCAGCTCTCAAGGAGTGATGAACAGTTTCTCATTTCTCCACTTTCCCAAAGCACAACTGTTTCCACCCACGTATTTGTCTCACAGCTTCCTCAGCCAGCTTGTGGGATGTTCTTCTATTCTTTACTAAAAGGATATTCTCAATTAAAGGAGTTCTGGGGCAGAGTGTTCTCTGGTTAAAATACTTTGACATATTGGAACATTACCAGATCTCTAACTGCATGTAGTGATGGGTTTCTCCTTACTGTGAATTTACATTTCTGGGGTAGTTTTGTTTTCATTTTGTTTTTGTTTTTTTGTTTTCATTTCTACGTATATCTGTCTCTTCTCATTATATGATTCTTCTCTGGAGAATCAAGTATGGAGTCAAGGGAGGGAAGGTTCTTTAGCAGACTGTATATTTACTCTTTCTTAAGCTTCAGTATATGTAACAAAAAGAAACCTAGCACCTCCATTTCATACCAATTCTAACCCCTCCACCACTGTTTTACTTTATTTTCTCTGCAAAATAACAAGCTAATGGAGTGGAAAGCATCCAGTTTTATTTTCCTCACTGTATTTCCTCCTTTACATGGAAAGTCTCCTGTTCAGCCTTAGTTGCACGCTCTGTTCTCCACAGCTGTCACTGCAGCAGGGAGATGTTGCATATCATATGCAGGGATAGCTGGTCATAATGGGGTTTACAACAAAGGTCCTCCATCAGATGGCTCAGACCCTGTAGCCTGCCTTATCCCTTATCAAAGGATGCTGTAACAGTTATTTTCAGGCTCATTTTGTTCCTATTGGACTCTGCAGTCACTAAACACTGTAATTCTTATTTCTAGAGAGTATATATCTATTTGTTCCATATGGAGATAACACTAACCAATGAATTAACTCCCATCCAAGTTTAACTTTGTGAACCTATGAATTACTTAAGGCTACTGGCTATTGGTGGAAGACATAAGGGTTCAAGCAGCTAAATCACCAATAGATAAAATAAATAGAATACACACACACACACACACACACACACAGAGAGAGAGAGAGAGAGAGAGAGAGAGAGAGAGAGAGAGAGAGAGA
>NW_021604791.1:3699547-3709130 GCF_004785775.1 Grammomys surdaster | reverse complement strand
GAGAGAGAGAGAGAGAGAGAGAGAGAGAGAGAGAGAGAGAGAGAGAGGTATATGTATTCCAGTGCTGAGAATAATTCATGAAATTCATTATGCTGCTGTATTTCTTCATGCATATATGAGACAGCTAAACCACTGATGAGTCCCTTTTACCCCAGCTATTATTTGCTGATTATATAATCCCAGAAAGTGGCCTCATGTGCCTTGTGAATATCTTATTTCATGCTTATCCTGAGCCCCCCTCTCCATCCACGTGACATTGTGCTGATTCATGGAAAATACTATACAGGGTTATTTCCTAAATTTTTTACCTCATTAAACCTAGAAATATCATGTCACTTATGGTGCATGAGGTGGAATATTCAAATTGATAGCTAATACATCATACAACAATGTACTAATTAGAAAAAAAACTAAATGTTTCCACAAAGGGGAAATGTATCTATTAAATTAGTTTACCATCAGAGATCTAACAATTTACAGACAAACTTATTGGGTGAAAAAAAGAAATTAAATTATACTTCTAGGTTCATTTCATGGGTTAGAAGTCATGAAATCTTAACTCTGGAAATACTTACACAAACCTTCCAAAATACCTTAAGAAAAAAAAATCTCCCTACCCCTCTGGATTTTCAAAACTTTCCAAATTACTTGTTTCCTTTTCTCTTACTTTTCAGCTTCTGCCTTAAATGGTTGCAGTTATTGTCTATTTTTCCTGTGGCTTTCACTTTTAAGAAATTTTTAGTTCAAAGATTTCTGTTAGAATGAGCTAGGACATTCCCTCATCCATCCACAGGCTGCAGGGATAATGTACTAGCTGGTTTTGTGTGTCAACTTGACATAAGCTAGAATCATAAAGGACCCTCAGTTGAGGAAATACCTTCATGAGATCCAGCTATAAGGCATTTTCTCAATTAGTGATAAGAGTGGGAGTGTTCATCGTGAGTGGTGCCATCTCTGTGCTAGTAGTCCTGGGTACTTTAAGAAGGCAGACTGACCAAGCCAGTGAGCAGCACCCCCAGTGGCCTCTGCATCATCTCTTGCCTCTTAATTTGAGCCCTGTTTGAGTTCCTGTTCTGACTTTCTCCAATGATAGATTATAATCTGGAAGTATAAACCCAATAGACCTTTCCTCCCCAACTTGAATTTTGGTCATGGTGTTTCATCACAGCAATAAAATCCTAAGACACAGTCTCAGGAGCAGAATTCCTTTTACTATTGAAGGAAGCCTGACCAGGTTTCTCAAGGTGGGACACAGAGAAGATTGGGTCTATTGTACAGAATTGGTTTTCTGTTCCAAGATATTTACTCAACTTTATGATGCAAAATAACCTCTTACCTGTGATATTTAACTTATACTGAGATGAAATGCTGCATATGTATAAAATTTAACATATTTGAACATATCCAATATAATTTTCTGAAATATTTTCTCTGATTGTAGACAATCAAATACATACAACTGTTGAATACGTTTGAAATAAATCAACTACTACTTTACTTAATGACAATAAGAGTAAGCAATAGTATAATATGTATACTTCTGTATGTTTCATGAATACTGTTCCAAGAAATTTCTGAACATTCTGTTAGTTATAAACTTAACATTTGGACTCCTGCTGTGCTTTTTATTTATGTTAGTATGTTGTGAGGATGTGGATGGAAATAAATCTAATCCATTTTCACTTGGAATCCAAAGGAAGAACTACCATATGGAGTTTAGAGGCCACAGTCCCTTAGGGAAAGAAAAAGCCTGTGTTGTAGACAAAATATAACATGAGAATGTGACAGCAGAGATTTAACAGGGGTATTGCCTAGGGTCTGCTTAGTACGTGTAAACTGAAGAAATGCAGATGCATAAGCAAGCAAAATTGAATTAGGTACACATAGAACCCATATACCTTTTGTAACGTCTAGTGGAAGTGGAGAAACTCACATTTCTGTCTAAAGCGGTTAAAAGAATGTCTAAGTTCCAGCCTACAGGACATATTTACAGTGGTAATTTGTGCTCCTGATCATCTTCCTCACTGGCTTCCAGGAACATGGTCGTCTTCCTTAAAAATTTTAGATTTCCAAGATTTTCTTACATGTGTTCTTGACAGCAGCTGGTTTGTGTGCTTTCAATCCCAACACTTGAACTTGGTAAGGTTGAATTCATAAGAACAGCCTCCCATAACATCTGCTATTCCCAGGGCCTGGTGCTGGATTTTATCATATCAGTATTATCAATATACCGGAAGAACAAAATAGAAGAGTGTCTTCCCCGTTCTTCACAGTTAAAATACGATTTAAACCCCTTGATCTTGTCATTGCCTTCCTCTTCTCTTTCTCTTTTTCCTCCCCCTCCTCTTCCTCTTCCTTCTTTTCCATCTCCTCCTCCTCTTCCATCTCCTCCTCCTCTTCCATCTCCTCCTCCTCCTCCTCCTCCTCCTCCACCTCCTCCTCCTCCTCCTTTTCCTTTCATCCCCTCATTTAGATTGAGACAGGAGATGTAGAAATGAGTGCTCATTGAAACTCACAGTTTATCTTCTCTATGACAGGCTGGGCTTTACTAATCACACGCCTACCATTTCTGCTGGAGGCTTTTGTTTTGTTTTGTTTCCAAAGAGCTCTTGCCAGGGACCCTCAGATTTCCATATAAGGGAATTTCTATAAGAATTTCTCAACTACTTACCCCATATCTACAGGCATCTATGGAAAAAAAAAACACAGCTTAGACTAGAACAGAAATCTATATATATTCACAAAGCATAACATCATTTAGTACAAGGAGAATCATATGCCCCCAATCTGTCAGCAAACACAGTAATATTTGAGTAATAACTGTGTAATTGATCTAAAATTGAAAATTCATACAACCAGATTTCAAGTTGGTCTTGTGATACTGGGTCAGGTTTGATACAATGATAAAACATTAGACTTTTTTATCTATACATCTGGAAGGTAAGTGTCAGAAAAAGAGGATCTAGCAGATATTTGGCATATAATGTCTTCATGGAAAGCAAAAAGTTTAAATTTGCCTTCACTACATTCAGCTTTGGGACTTGGGCTATTTTATGATCATCCTGCTTTGTACAATTATCTGCAGACAGATTCCCAGGAAGCTCTGTAGGGCAGAGACTTTATAAATTCAGTTTATCTCAGTAAAACATTTCTACAAAGCCTGTTCCCACCTGACATGATTTCTAGACTCTTTTGCTGCAGAAAGCAGTCTGTTCATTTAAATTGAATTGAAAGTTCCTTTCATGCGTAAACTTAAAATATATAAAGACTTGGAACTAACATATTTTTTGTGTCCATAGATGAGAAAATATCCTTTGAAAGCATATGAAAGGCTAACTTGTTGTCAAACTTTAATATTTTATGTGCAAATATAGACATAGTTTATGTGATAAAAAGTTAAATGAAATAGTCAAGGACTATTAGTGTGTATCATTGACTTATTCTTAAATCTAACAGTATATCTTAGATGGTAAAGTGATTTAATAACTTGGGGATGATACAGTTTTTCTTTTACATGTATAATTTTTTGCATTTTTACTAATATGTTATTTTATGATGTTTTATTCATAAGTGGGCCAGAAACTACTTTCCAATGTAAAGTATCATAAGATTGCTTGCATTTTATTGAAATGTATTTTAACATAAAATGTATTTTCTACTCTTATTTCATATTTTGCAATATGTATCATTTGATATATGTCTAGTTTTCTGTATCCTAAATATTCCTAAAAACCAAATTAAATTGTTGCTATTGGTGGAGTAAGATAAAATTTATTGAATTTTATGTATGATTTCTGTCACAATCTCTTTGCATTTTAAACTCTAAATGCTTCTATAATGAATGAGTAAAATTCATTGGGTAATATTGCCTGATTTCAATGTGAAATACTTTGCTATTTATTTGAGGGATTTACCTAGAATGAGATATATGTGGAAAAGTGACACTTCTACCAGCATGTTGAGGTAGAAGAGCAGGTAACCTGAGGAAACTATGTGAAACAAGCATTGTTAGAAAAGCATATAGACTGAGCAAATGTGTACTGTCTTTATTCAATAGGCAGTTTTCTGTGTTCAAAATGATTTATGGTGTAATGTAAGTTGTGAACTCAATAACTCATTATTGAAAAAAATATAAACTTAAATGTTATTTTCTACTTCTTTCCATGAGAAATGCATTTTTAAAAAAATTCTGTGTTTTCCAAAGCTTCATATTCAAAGAATTGAGTCGATTATATTTCAGCCCTTTTCTTTGGATATTATCAGGTCACACATAATAAATATTTCAGGAGTGAGTGGGTAAGGGCAGAGTTAAGGCACACAAGTAGGTGGTCAAGCAAAAATAGATGGCTAGATGAAGATCCTCTGCATGGGCATGTAACACTTACCTAATGTGATCATTCAGAGAAAATAAAGCATAATACAGAAACCAATCATCCCTGTCTATATTCTCATATTTCTAATATTTTTGTAAAAATCTAGGTAGTTATTAAAATTTTATAAGATTTATTAAAATTTATAATTTTATAAAAATCTAAGTAGTAATGGTCATTCATTCCAACATGAGAAATGTACAATCAACAATGCAGCTAAGCAACCAGTAATGTTCCCTGAAAAAATAGATATAAACCTCACATAATTGAAAGGTGTTTGCTAACAGTACTCTTTTAAGCATTGAAAGTCAGCCTTCTGGAATCTCTTGTTCCTCATGAGACATAGCCAATTTCAGTTCACCTGCAAGCCCATCAGTGAATCTTGCTTTTGACAATTACAACTTCATCTCCTGTTGGCTTTTATATTTAAAAATGATTACAAATTTTTGTTGACTATTTTGGCAAAACTACATTCTTCTATCCAGAGGTGGCTAGGTGAAATGAAATTTAGACTCTCATTTTTTTTTAAAAAAGATAATATCCAGGTAGAATGACTTTGAAGAAACCTGAATTAGTAATTAAATGAAGCTGTGATATTGGGTGTGACATTTAATATATCATGAGCATTAAATATTTATTTGTTTGGCGACCCAATTTAATTGTGAGCTACCTTTCAATAATACAGAATTTTTCACGAAAGTACTTTGCTGTTTTATTTAAACCATCTACTGCATAGTTAAAAATATTATAAACATTTAGAATTTCACCTACATAAGTTTTTTCACTCTTATTAAAAATTGTATTACTTGATATTAAAATCTAACATTTCCTTTATATAAACACAAATGTCTTGTGTATGAAATAACAAATGATACTGATACAATTCATTTGTGAATGGATAGGAAGTCCATTTCTAGGAGTTTTAGGGACTTGTTTGCATGCATAATATGGGGAAAATATGGTTACAGTTAGACTAGATTCATATTGGTAATTCTTTTCTCCCTTTAAGATTAAAATGCCATAACAGTGTCATAACATCAGAATGTCTTGTGATAGATTCTGACAATTGAAGACATGCCAAAAATCATATTGAATGAGAACTATTCACATGGTTGTTTAAGTTTTCGGACATCATTAGAATGAAGATGACATGACTCTTTCAGCACTATATTATACACCTATAGCCGACTTCAGGAATGTTATTTCTAAGACAGAATCCATGTAAATAATGAAGCACAAATGTTACAATGCACATAAGCATCAGCTCATGTGTCTCCTTCAAGATATCACAGAATTCATGAAACATGAATAAAATGCTACCATGCAAAAAATAAAATGAAGCAGGACATAGAATCATCTCATACTCTGCCACATCACCAATGTTTCTGGCCTACATACAAATTTCTCCACTTTCATACAAGCAAACATTTAAGGTAATTCACTAGAATTATCTGAGTTCAACTCAGTGTTCCGATATGAATAAAATACTAATGGTAGAGGTAAATTCGCCTTTTCAGTATTTTCAAAAAAACTGCAATAAACAGAACATATAGACATATAGGTAAAGATGGGAAGAATTTATTTTAGAGACATGTTTTGCATTTGGTTTTAGGAGAGACAATTTTGCAATATTTATAGCATGTAGAAAAGCTGTAGGTTGTCATTAAGTGGATTTGGCATTCTTGAGCCAAAATGCAGTCTTATATATAGTGATGTCCTCTTTATGGTACCTTAGCCTTTGCTGTTGAACCTGTCCAATCACTGGATAAGTTTTAATCTTATAACTTTATTCAATTATTGTATAAAACATTGTTATATATAAATATTTTCCCAGCAAAGTCTAATACTATTCTTGAAAGAGTAGCAGCATTAGATGCCTTTGAAATTAAAACCTTGAATGTAACAAGAGCTTGAATTTATCAGAGTACAGAAATGCTTCAGAGAATATATCCAGAGACAAGCATTTTTCATTTGTTGACCAAGTACTCAATTGATATTGTACAGAGTGGTATCTGAAACACTCATCAACTAGAAGATTCACTAAACTCATGACATCTCCATCCAATATATGAAATTTGTATAATGCAAGACAGAGAGATAATGCTTGCTATAGGTAGATAACAAAAGTCTGGAAGATTGTGCATACAAGAAAGAAGATAAAGAATATGTTCTAATGTATCTATATGTATGGAAAATATCTAAGGATGCAAACAAAATATACAAAATTATTTTACACCCACAGTTGGGGGTTAAAGGTCAATTTTAGAATATTTATCTTGGGTGAGCTAACCCTAGGTTCAAACCTAGGTGATATGAACGTGAGTTTGACTCTCATGGTGAGCAAGTGAGCATATGGATTTGTTGATACCAACAAAATACAAAAAATTGGTCAGCTAATAGTTACTGGGAAGAAGATTACGTAAGTAGATAAATGATCGGGAGTCAGTGATGTAGAATGTGAGTGTTTTCAACACGAACCATTTCACATTGCACTTTAAAACATATACATTCTCCATATATACAAAAACTATGAATACGTTTAGAAAATTATATCCCTAAGTGTTCCAAGGCATTTTATTTCTTTCAAGATCCATTCATTTTCCTTTCAAGTATTTAGAAATTGTAATTTATGCACATACTATGAATAGATAACTTTAGGCATACTATTTGAAATATAAAAAGTCATGAAAATGTCTCCATTTTAAATTCAGTTTATACACTTTAAATATTTATTTAAATAATCAGTAATGAAGTGCTGAAGAATGCTAAAGGCTTCCTGAAGTACAAGTTTTATGATCTTTAAGTTCTTAAAACAACTTATTTTGCCTTGTGTATATATATTTTTCCATCTATATTAACTTTACTAGGGATTCTTTAAATTTTTCTATTCAATTTTAGTTTAGTGAATATTCAGTTATGTAAAAATATGTAAGTAATTATTGTCTAACTCTCACTACTTTAAAGAATTAGGCATCTCATGCATATACAAATTAGATTCATTTATCTGAGATTGGGACAAAATAACTAACAGGAAAATATGTATGAGGTTTTTTTTTTTTATTGTTTTAACACATCTTGAAATTGGAGGAAGTTCCATTTGACTTTTATAATGGGGAGAGAAAACTGTGGTCAGAATATAATGTATGGGAGAAGAATGTATTCTTTAAGAGAACAATCTATTAAAAAGAATTTAGTTTTAATTTTAAAGAAAATTTTGGAGAGAATTCACTTCAGCCAGACAAATACCTTAGGATATAGCCTATGCCAACTGAATGTGCTTTAAAATGGGTATTCCAGAGATCCCCACCTAGATCCTTAGTGAGTCCAACAGGATTGAATTAAAGATCGGTGAGTTCTCCTGAATGCTTGACAAGCTAATATAGTAGCACAAGAGTGGACATTAGCTAGGTGACTCCCAGAAACTCATACTTGCTCTAGGCACACAACCTATGTATATTGGAAGTTGTATTCATACTCTATGAATTAATTTTCCCTGGAAACCTTGCTCAAGAAGGCTTCTCTATCCCCAGGACCACTCAGGAGCCACATAAACAAGCTTTTCAGTTATCATTGGGTTAAAAATAGCCAAGACTTGCCAATCAAAAATCAACACCACATTTAAAAATCTGCATAGCTGACCTGAAGTCTACCACATTTTGGAAACAGATAAATGAATGAATAAACAAACAAACAAATTCTTGCAAAAAGACATTCCCAAATGTTCTACAAATACAGCAAGATAGAAAGATCATCTTTAAAATAAGTACCCCAGAGATCCCTGGGTCCTTTCTTACTGAGTCCAACAGGATTGAATTTAAGATTGGTGAGTTCTTCTGAATGCTGGACAAGCTAATATAATAGCATAAGAGTGTACATTAGCCAGGTGACTCCCCCAAACTCATACTTACACTAGGCACACACATACATACATACATACATACATACATACATACATACATACATACACATATATATATACACACACACACACAGTGAGAGAGAGAGAGGGAGAGAGAGAGAGAGAGAGAGAGAGAGAGAGAGAGAGAGAGGGGGAGGGAGGGAGGGAGGGAGGGAGGGAGGGAGGGAGGGAGGAAGGGGGAGAGAGAGAGAGAGAGAGAGAGAGAGAGAGAGAGAGAGAGAGACTGAGAGAGAGAGAGAGACTCATACAAATAACATACAAACACACAAATAAATAAGACTTCAAAAATCTAAATTCCTTATGCTATTACCAAGGACTTTGGAATCCTAAGTAATCATAAACAACAAGAAATAGTACTAGAAGAATTGACACATAAAAATTCATATTGTAGTATAGGACTATAGGAATCACAAAATGATGATGCTTGCAGAAAATAGATGAATGGAATGGCATGAAAGGTCCGAATCAAAGCCCATACAAATAGAGATTCTGGTATTTGACAAAGGTCTCAAATATATACAGAAATGCAAACACAGTTTTCAACAAATGGTGCTGGGAATGTAAGATTCCATATGAAGAAGAAAAAAAATCAGGCCTGTGTGTATTACAATTCCATCAAAATTAATTCTGAATGGATCAAAATCATGTTATAAAAATGAAAACACTGAAAGTTCTTGAAGAAAATATAGTTGGAGCCTAAGAGATATATGTTCAGAAAAGGATTTTTTTTAAATTGTACCCCAACCTCTTAGGAATTAAGATAAAAAAGACCTCATAAGCCTAAAAAGCAGAAGAAAAAATCCACAGGAACTATCAGTCCAGTGAAGAAAATGTTCGTATAATGTGAGAACCATTGTTAGCTAAACATCCGATAAAAGACTAGAACCTAGCATACACAAAGAATACCCCACCACACACACACAAAGAATCATGAAAAAGATGAAGTACTAAAACCTGGGCTGTGGCTGCCAGACACCTCTGTATTATTGGGAATCAAGTCTGAAAATATATCAGCACAGGACTAGGGAGATAAGAAGGAAGGAAATTATATTAAACAGAAATGAGGAGAAAGATCTGAACCAAATACTTTTAATTACAGATTCTAAGTATTTGGCAAAGATGTCATTAATACAGAGGGAAGGACACAAATGGTGGTGGGCAAACAGGATTCCATATGATGTCTGAAAGTCATTGGGCAAGATGATAGTGTGATGCACTTCAATCTGAAAAGAACTACTTTTCTTTTCTTTTCTTTTCTTTTCTTTTCTTTTCTTTTCTTTTCTTTTCTTTTCTG